>NW_027016670.1:161928-254428 GCF_036934945.1 Oncorhynchus masou masou
GTTATGGTATGATATGGTATGATACTGGGCTGATACTGGGCTGTTATGGTATGATACTGGGCTGTTATGGTATGATATGGTATGATACTGGGCTGGTACTGGGCTGATATGGTATGATACTGGGCTGATACTGGGCTGTTATGGTATGATATGGTATGATACTGGGCTGTTATGGTATGATACTGGGCTGATATGGTATGATACTGGGCTGATATGGTATGATACTGGGCTGATACTGGGCTGTTATGGTATGATACTGGGCTGATATGGTATGATACTGGGCTGATATGGTATGATACTGGGCTGATACTGGGCTGTTATGGTATGATATGGTATGATACTGGGCTGTTATGGTATGATATGGTATGATACTGGGCTGATATGGTATGATATGGTATGATACTGGGCTGTTATGGTATGATACTGGGCTGTTATGGTATGATACTGGGCTGATACTGGGCTGTTATGGTATGATATGGTATGATACTGGGCTGTTATGGTATGATACTGGGCTGATACTGGGCTGTTATGGTATGATACTGGGCTGATACTGGGCTGTTATGGTATGATATGGTATGATACTGGGCTGTTATGGTATGATATGGTATGATACTGGGCTGATATGGTATGATATGGTATGATACTGGGCTGTTATGGTATGATACTGGGCTGATACTGGGCTGTTATGGTATGATATGGTATGATACTGGGCTGTTATGGTATGATACTGGGCTGATACTGGGCTGTTATGGTATGATATGGTATGATACTGGGCTGTTATGGTATGATACTGGGCTGTTATGGTATGATACTGGGCTGATATGGTATGATATGGTATGATACTGGGCTGATACTGGGCTGATATGGTATGATACTGGGCTGTTATGGTATGATACTGGGCTGATACTGGGCTGTTATGGTATGATATGGTATGATACTGGGCTGTTATGGTATGATACTGGGCTGATACTGGGCTGTTATGGTATGATATGGTATGATACTGGGCTGTTATGGTATGATACTGGGCTGTTATGGTATGATACTGGGCTGATATGGTATGATATGGTATGATACTGGGCTGATACTGGGCTGATATGGTATGATACTGGGCTGTTATGGTATGATACTGGGCTGATACTGGGCTGTTATGGTATGATATGGTATGATACTGGGCTGATACTGGGCTGTTATGGTATGATACTGGGCTGATACTGGGCTGATATGGTATGATATGGTATGATACTGGGCTGTTATGGTATGATATGGTATGATACTGGGCTGATACTGGGCTGTTATGGTATGATATGGTATGATACTGGGCTGATACTGGGCTGTTATGGTATGATACTGGGCTGTTATGGTATGATATGGTATGATACTGGGCTGATACTGGGCTGTTATGGTATGATACTGGGCTGTTATGGTATGATATGGTATGATACTGGGCTGGTACTGGGCTGATATGGTATGATACTGGGCTGATACTGGGCTGTTATGGTATGATATGGTATGATACTGGGCTGTTATGGTATGATACTGGGCTGATATGGTATGATACTGGGCTGATATGGTATGATACTGGGCTGATACTGGGCTGTTATGGTATGATACTGGGCTGATATGGTATGATACTGGGCTGATATGGTATGATACTGGGCTGATACTGGGCTGTTATGGTATGATATGGTATGATACTGGGCTGTTATGGTATGATATGGTATGATACTGGGCTGATATGGTATGATATGGTATGATACTGGGCTGTTATGGTATGATACTGGGCTGTTATGGTATGATACTGGGCTGATACTGGGCTGTTATGGTATGATATGGTATGATACTGGGCTGTTATGGTATGATACTGGGCTGATACTGGGCTGTTATGGTATGATACTGGGCTGATACTGGGCTGTTATGGTATGATATGGTATGATACTGGGCTGTTATGGTATGATATGGTATGATACTGGGCTGATATGGTATGATATGGTATGATACTGGGCTGTTATGGTATGATACTGGGCTGATACTGGGCTGTTATGGTATGATATGGTATGATACTGGGCTGTTATGGTATGATACTGGGCTGATACTGGGCTGTTATGGTATGATATGGTATGATACTGGGCTGTTATGGTATGATACTGGGCTGTTATGGTATGATACTGGGCTGATATGGTATGATATGGTATGATACTGGGCTGATACTGGGCTGATATGGTATGATACTGGGCTGTTATGGTATGATACTGGGCTGATACTGGGCTGTTATGGTATGATATGGTATGATACTGGGCTGTTATGGTATGATACTGGGCTGATACTGGGCTGTTATGGTATGATATGGTATGATACTGGGCTGTTATGGTATGATACTGGGCTGTTATGGTATGATACTGGGCTGATATGGTATGATATGGTATGATACTGGGCTGATACTGGGCTGATATGGTATGATACTGGGCTGTTATGGTATGATACTGGGCTGATACTGGGCTGTTATGGTATGATATGGTATGATACTGGGCTGATACTGGGCTGTTATGGTATGATACTGGGCTGATACTGGGCTGATATGGTATGATATGGTATGATACTGGGCTGTTATGGTATGATATGGTATGATACTGGGCTGATATGGTATGATATGGTATGATACTGGGCTGTTATGGTATGATACTGGGCTGATACTGGGCTGTTATGGTATGATATGGTATGATACTGGGCTGTTATGGTATGATACTGGGCTGATACTGGGCTGTTATGGTATGATATGGTATGATACTGGGCTGTTATGGTATGATACTGGGCAGATACTGGGCTGTTATGGTATGATATGGTATGATACTGGGCTGATATGGTATGATACTGGGCTGATACTGGGCTGTTATGGTATGATATGGTATGATACTGGGCTGTTATGGTATGATACTGGGCTGATACTGGGCTGTTATGGTATGATACTGGGCTGTTATGGTATGATATGGTATGATACTGGGCTGTTATGGTATGATATGGTATGATACTGGGCTGATACTGGGCTGTTATGGTATGATACTGGGCTGATACTGGGCTGTTATGGTATGATATGGTATGATACTGGGCTGTTATGGTATGATACTGGGCTGATACTGGGCTGTTATGGTATGATACTGGGCTGTTATGGTATGATATGGTATGATACTGGGCTGTTATGGTATGATACTGGGCTGTTATGGTATGATATGGTATGATACTGGGCTGTTATGGTATGATATGGTATGATACTGGGCTGATACTGGGCTGATATGGTATGATACTGGGCTGATATGGTATGATACTGGGCTGATACTGGGCTGTTATGGTATGATACTGGGCTGTTATGGTATGATATGGTATGATACTGGGCTGTTATGGTATGATATGGTATGATACTGGGCTGATACTGGGCTGATATGGTATGATACTGGGCTGATATGGTATGATACTGGGCTGATACTGGGCTGTTATGGTATGATATGGTATGATACTGGGCTGATATGGTATGATACTGGGCTGATATGGTATGATACTGGGCTGATACTGGGCTGTTATGGTATGATACTGGGCTGTTATGGTATGATACTGGGCTGATACTGGGCTGTTATGGTATGATACTGGGCTGTTATGGTATGATACTGGGCTGTTATGGTATGATACTGGGCTGTTATGGTATGATATGGTATGATACTGGGCTGTTATGGTATGATATGGTATGATACTGGGCTGATACTGGGCTGATATGGTATGATACTGGGCTGATACTGGGCTGATATGGTATGATACTGGGCTGATACTGGGCTGATATGGTATGATACTGGGCTGTTATGGTATGATATGGTATGATACTGGGCTGTTATGGTATGATACTGGGCTGATACTGGGCTGTTATGGTATGATACTGGGCTGATACTGGGCTGTTATGGTATGATACTGGGCTGTTATGGTATGATATGGTATGATACTGGGCTGTTATGGTATGATACTGGGCTGATACTGGGCTGTTATGGTATGATACTGGGCTGATATGGTATGATATGGTATGATACTGGGCTGATATGGTATGATACTGGGCTGATACTGGGCTGATATGGTATGATACTGGGCTGTTATGGTATGATATGGTATGATACTGGGCTGTTATGGTATGATACTGGGCTGATACTGGGCTGTTATGGTATGATACTGGGCTGATACTGGGCTGTTATGGTATGATACTGGGCTGTTATGGTATGATATGGTATGATACTGGGCTGTTATGGTATGATACTGGGCTGATACTGGGCTGTTATGGTATGATACTGGGCTGTTATGGTATGATACTGGGCTGATACTGGGCTGTTATGGTATGATACTGGGCTGTTATGGTATGATACTGGGCTGTTATGGTATGATATGGTATGATACTGGGCTGTTATGGTATGATATGGTATGATACTGGGCTGTTATGGTATGATACTGGGCTGATACTGGGCTGTTATGGTATGATACTGGGCTGTTATGGTATGATATGGTATGATACTGGGCTGTTATGGTATGATACTGGGCTGTTATGGTATGATATGGTATGATACTGGGCTGTTATGGTATGATACTGGGCTGTTATGGTATGATATGGTATGATACTGGGCTGTTATGGTATGATACTGGGCTGTTATGGTATGATATGGTATGATACTGGGCTGTTATGGTATGATATGGTATGATACTGGGCTGTTATGGTATGATACTGGGCTGATACTGGGCTGTTATGGTATGATACTGGGCTGATATGGTATGATACTGGGCTGATACTGGGCTGTTATGGTATGATACTGGGCTGATACTGGGCTGTTATGGTATGATATGGTATGATACTGGGCTGATACTGGGCTGATATGGTATGATACTGGGCTGATACTGGGCTGTTATGGTATGATATGGTATGATACTGGGCTGTTATGGTATGATACTGGGCTGATACTGGGCTGTTATGGTATGATACTGGGCTGTTATGGTATGATACTGGGCTGATACTGGGCTGTTATGGTATGATACTGGGCTGTTATGGTATGATACTGGGCTGTTATGGTATGATATGGTATGATACTGGGCTGATACTGGGCTGTTATGGTATGATACTGGGCTGTTATGGTATGATACTGGGCTGATACTGGGCTGTTATGGTATGATACTGGGCTGTTATGGTATGATACTGGGCTGTTATGGTATGATATGGTATGATACTGGGCTGATATGGTATGATACTGGGCTGATATGGTATGATACTGGGCTGTTATGGTATGATACTGGGCTGTTATGGTATGATATGGTATGATACTGGGCTGTTATGGTATGATATGGTATGATACTGGGCTGATATGGTATGATATGGTATGATACTGGGCTGATATGGTATGATACTGGGCTGATACTGGGCTGTTATGGTATGATACTGGGCTGATACTGGGCTGTTATGGTATGATATGGTATGATACTGGGCTGTTATGGTATGATATGGTATGATACTGGGCTGTTATGGTATGATATGGTATGATACTGGGCTGATACTGGGCTGTTATGGTATGATATGGTATGATCTGGGCTGTTATGGTATGATACTGGGCTGATACTGGGCTGTTATTGTATGATATGGTATGATACTGGGCTGTTATGGTATGATACTGGGCTGTTATGGTATGATATGGTATGATACTGGGCTGATACTGGGCTGTTATGGTATGATATGGTATGATACTGGGCTGTTATGGTATGATATGGTATGATACTGGGCTGTTATGGTATGATACTGGGCTGATACTGGGCTGATATGGTATGATACTGGGCTGGTATGGTATGATACTGGGCTGTTATGGTATGATACTGGGCTGTTATGGTATGATACTGGGCTGATATGGTATGATACTGGGCTGTTATGGTATGATACTGGGCTGATACTGGGCTGGTATGGTATGATACTGGGCTGGTATGGTATGATACTGGGCTGTTATGGTATGATACTGGGCTGTTATGGTATGATACTGGGCTGTTATGGTATGATACTGGGCTGATATGGTATGATACTGGGCTGATATGGTATGATACTGGGCTGTTATGGTATGATATGGTATGATACTGGGCTGTTATGGTATGATACTGGGCTGATACTGGGCTGTTATGGTATGATACTGGGCTGATATGGTATGATACTGGGCTGATACTGGGCTGATATGGTATGATACTGGGCTGTTATGGTATGATACTGGGCTGATATGGTATGATACTGGGCTGATATGGTATGATACTGGGCTGATATGGTATGATACTGGGCTGATATGGTATGATACTGGGCTGATACTGGGCTGATATGGTATGATACTGGGCTGATACTGGGCTGATATGGTATGATACTGGGCTGATACTGGGCTGATATGGTATGATACTGGGCTGTTATGGTATGATACTGGGCTGATATGGTATGATACTGGGCTGATATGGTATGATACTGGGCTGATATGGTATGATACTGGGCTGATATGGTATGATACTGGGCTGATATGGTATGATACTGGGCTGATATGGTATGATACTGGGCTGATATGGTATGATACTGGGCTGATACTGGGCTGATACTGGGCTGATATGGTATGATATGGTATGATACTGGGCTGATATGGTATGATACTGGGCTGATATGGTATGATACTGGGCTGATATGGTATGATACTGGGCTGATACTGGGCTGTTATGGTATGATACTGGGCTGATATGGTATGATACTGGGCTGGTACTGGGCTGATATGGTATGATACTGGGCTGATATGGTATGATACTGGGCTGATACTGGGCTGATATGGTATGATACTGGGCTGATACTGGGCTGATATGGTATGATACTGGGCTGATACTGGGCTGATATGGTATGATACTGGGCTGATACTGGGCTGATATGGTATGATACTGGGCTGATATGGTATGATACTGGGCTGATACTGGGCTGATATGGTATGATACTGGGCTGTTATGGTATGATACTGGGCTGATACTGGGCTGATACTGGGCTGATATGGTATGATACTGGGCTGATACTGGGCTGATATGGTATGATACTGGGCTGATATGGTATGATACTGGGCTGATACTGGGCTGATATGGTATGATACTGGGCTGATATGGTATGATACTGGGCTGATACTGGGCTGATATGGTATGATACTGGGCTGTTATGGTATGATACTGGGCTGATACTGGGCTGTTATGGTATGATACTGGGCTGTTATGGTATGATATGGTATGATACTGGGCTGATACTGGGCTGGTATGGTATGATACTGGGCTGATACTGGGCTGTTATGGTATGATACTGGGCTGATATGGTATGATACTGGGCTGATACTGGGCTGATATGGTATGATACTGGGCTGATATGGTATGATACTGGGCTGATATGGTATGATATGGTATGATACTGGGCTGATACTGGGCTGATATGGTATGATATGGTATGATACTGGGCTGTTATGGTATGATACTGGGCTGATATGGTATGATACTGGGCTGATATGGTATGATATGGTATGATACTGGTATGATACTGGGCTGATATGGTATGATATGGTATGATACTGGGCTGATACTGGGCTGATATGGTATGATACTGGGCTGATATGGTATGATATGGTATGATACTGGGCTGATACTGGGCTGATATGGTATGATACTGGGCTGATATGGTATGATACTGGGCTGATATGGTATGATATGGTATGATACTGGGCTGATACTGGGCTGATATGGTATGATATGGTATGATACTGGGCTGTTATGGTATGATACTGGGCTGATATGGTATGATACTGGGCTGATATGGTATGATATGGTATGATACTGGTATGATACTGGGCTGATATGGTATGATATGGTATGATACTGGGCTGATACTGGGCTGATATGGTATGATACTGGGCTGATATGGTATGATACTGGGCTGATATGGTATGATACTGGGCTGATACTGGGCTGATATGGTATGATACTGGGCTGTTATGGTATGATACTGGGCTGATACTGGGCTGATATGGTATGATACTGGGCTGTTATGGTATGATACTGGGCTGATACTGGGCTGATATGGTATGATACTGGGCTGATACTGGGCTGATATGGTATGATATGGTATGATACTGGGCTGATATGGTATGATATGGTATGATACTGGGCTGTTATGGTATGATACTGGGCTGTTATGGTATGATACTGGGCTGTTATGGTATGATACTGGGCTGATACTGGGCTGATATGGTATGATACTGGGCTGATACTGGGCTGATATGGTATGATACTGGGCTGATATGGTATGATACTGGGCTGATATGGTATGATATGGTATGATACTGGGCTGATACTGGGCTGATATGGTATGATATGGTATGATACTGGGCTGTTATGGTATGATACTGGGCTGATATGGTATGATACTGGGCTGATATGGTATGATATGGTATGATACTGGTATGATACTGGGCTGATATGGTATGATATGGTATGATACTGGGCTGATACTGGGCTGATATGGTATGATACTGGGCTGATATGGTATGATACTGGGCTGATATGGTATGATACTGGGCTGATACTGGGCTGATATGGTATGATACTGGGCTGTTATGGTATGATACTGGGCTGATACTGGGCTGATATGGTATGATACTGGGCTGTTATGGTATGATACTGGGCTGATACTGGGCTGATATGGTATGATACTGGGCTGATACTGGGCTGATATGGTATGATATGGTATGATACTGGGCTGATATGGTATGATATGGTATGATACTGGGCTGTTATGGTATGATACTGGGCTGTTATGGTATGATACTGGGCTGTTATGGTATGATACTGGGCTGATACTGGGCTGATATGGTATGATACTGGACTGATATGGTATGATACTGGGCTGATACTGGGCTGATATGGTATGATACTGGGCTGATATGGTATGATACTGGGCTGATACTGGGCTGATATGGTATGATATGGTATGATACTGGGCTGATATGGTATGATATGGTATGATACTGGGCTGTTATGGTATGATACTGGGCTGTTATGGTATGATACTGGGCTGTTATGGTATGATACTGGGCTGATACTGGGCTGTTATGGTATGATACTGGGCTGATATGGTATGATACTGGGCTGTTATGGTATGATACTGGGCTGATATGGTATGATACTGGGCTGTTATGGTATGATACTGGGCTGTTATGGTATGATACTGGGCTGATATGGTATGATACTGGGCTGTTATGGTATGATACTGGGCTGTTATGGTATGATACTGGGCTGATATGGTATGATACTGGGCTGATATGGTATGATACTGGGCTGTTATGGTATGATACTGGGCTGATACTGGGCTGATATGGTATGATACTGGGCTGATATGGTATGATACTGGGCTGTTATGGTATGATACTGGGCTGATACTGGGCTGGTATGGTATGATACTGGGCTGATACTGGGCTGATATGGTATGATACTGGGCTGATATGGTATGATACTGGGCTGTTATGGTATGATACTGGGCTGATACTGGGCTGGTATGGTATGATATGGTATGATACTGGGCTGTTATGGTATGAAACTGGGCTGATACTGGGCTGGTATGGTATGATCTGGGTTGTTGTGGTATGATCTGGGCTGTTATGGTATGATATGGTATGATCTGGGAGTGAGAAAGAGGCTGTGAGCTGCAAGATGAATGTATTATCCCACAGACATGCCCCCTGATGCCCCCTAATGCCCCCCCCCCACCCTCCTACAGCCACAGAGTCCTAAATCACACAAAACACAAAGTCCAGGAATTAAGAGTTGTAAGAAAAGAGAATTAGTGGAGAGGAAGAAGAGAAAGAAGGGATGACTTGGTCCTGGTGATCAAAGGAACGGACAGAGTGAAAGAAAGCGTTTCTAATCTGTAGACGGAAGAGGAAGAGGAGGACTGGCAGAAAACGATAGAAAGAACACCTCGCCTCTCATCAAAGCCCAATCCCTTGTTCATGTGGCGTTAGTGTAGAGAGATGGAAGGAGGATGAAGGGATGTAGGAGAAATGTTGCTAATACATCCATCCTTTCCCCACTGGGACCTATTGAAATCCCAGGCCTAAGCTAGGGCTCGCCTCTCTTGTCAATAAAACAGGATTCATCTTTTTACTAACTAACTTCCTGGCTGAGAATTCCTCATGATTAATAGTAAAGTCTGTTGTTTATGGGGTGCTGAGGCGAGGCAGGGACTACTGATGTTGGCTCGTGTGTTATGTTCTGATAAGCTATATTTCATGTTGTTTTATGTTTTGTATGCTATGCTTCTAATGACCATCTCTTGGGTTTGTGTTTGTGTTTGCAGTGGGTCCTCTGATAGGACGTTACTGTGGAACTAAGATCCCTCCTGAGATGACCTCATCTACAGGTATCCTGTCTCTGTCCTTCCACACGGACATGGCCGTGGCCAAAGATGGCTTCTCTGCTCGCTACAACATGACACACAAAGAGGTCAGCGACAGTAAGTACCGGACCAGTCAGTACCTGAGGGAGATCTGTTGGACCTTCAGAAAGGACTGTCCTTTTGCTGCAGTTTTATTTTCCTGATGTCCCCATTTTTCACATGAACAAGAAAGTGGGTGTTGGTGTGTTGGTGCCTGTTGGTGCCTGTTGGTGCCTGTTGGTGAGGGTTGGTGTGTTGGTGCCTGTTGGTGCCTGTTGGTGTGTTGGTGCCTGTTGGTGCCTGTTGGTGTGTTGGTGCCTGTTGGTGCCTGTTGGTGCCTGTTGGTGAGGGTTGGTGTGTTGGTGCCTGTTGGTGCCTGTTGGTGTGTTGGTGCCTGTTGGTGCCTGTTGGTGTGTTGGTGCCTTGTTGGTGCCTGTTGGTGCCTGTTGGTGTGTTGGTGCCTGTTGGTGCCTGTTGGTGTGTTGGTGCCTGTTGGTGCCTGTTGGTGCCTGTTGGTGTGTTGGTGCCTGTTGGTGCCTGTTGGTGTGTTGGTGCCTGTTGGTGCCTGTTGGTGCCTGTTGGTGTGTTGGTGCCTGTTGGTGCCTGTTGGTGTGTTGGTGCCTGTTGGTGCCTGTTGGTGCCTGTTGGTGTGTTGGTGCCTGTTGGTGCCTGTTGGTGCCTGTTGGTGTGTTGGTGCGTGTTGGTGCCTGTTGGTGCGTATTGGTGCCTGTTGGTGTGTTGGTGCCTGTGGTGCCTGTTGGTGCCTGTTGGTGTGTTGGTGCGTGTGTGTTGGTGCCTTGGTGCCTGTTGGTGCCTGTTGGTGTGTTGGTGCCTGTTGGTGCCTGTTGGTGTGTTGGTGCCTGTTGGTGCCTGTTGGTGCCTGTTGGTGTGTTGGTGCCTGTTGGTGCCTGTTGGTGTGTTGGTGCCTGTTGGTGCCTGTTGGTGTGTTGGTGCCTGTTGGTGCCTGTTGGTGCCTGTTGGTGTGTTGGTGCCTGTTGGTGCCTGTTGGTGTGTTGGTGCCTGTTGGTGCCTGTTGGTGTGTTGGTGCCTGTTGGTGCCTGTTGGTGCCTGTTGGTGTGTTGGTGCCTGTTGGTGCCTGTTGGTTGGTGTGTTGGTGCCTGTTGGGTGCCTGTTGGTGTGTTGGTGCCTGTTGGTGCCTGTTGGTGTGTTGGTGCCTGTTGGTGCGTGTTGGTGCCTGTTGGTGTGTTGGTGCATGTTGGTGCCTGTTGGTGTGTTGGTGCCTGTTTGTGCGTGTTGGTGTGTTGGTGCCTGTTGGTGCCTGTTGGTACGTGGTTGGTGCCTGTTGGTGTGTTGGTGCCTGTTGGTGCGTTGGTTGGTGCCTGTTGGTGTGTTGGTGCCTGTTGGTGCCTGTTGGTGTGTTGGTGCGTGTTGGTGCCTGTTGGTGCGTGTTGGTGCCTGTTGGTGTGTTGGTGCATGTTGGTGCCTGTTGGTGTGTTGGTGCCTGTTGGTGCGTGTTGGTGTGTTGGTGCCTGTTGGTGCCTGTTGGTGCGTGTTGGTGTGTTGGTGCCTGTTGGTGCCTGTTGGTATGTGTTGGTGCCTGTTGGTGTGTTGGTGCCTGTTGGTGCCTGTTGGTGCCTGTTGGTGTGTTGGTGCCTGTTGGTGCCTGTTGGTGTGTTGGTGCCTGTTGGTGCCTGTTGTTGCGTGTTGGTGTGTTGGTGCGTGTTGGTGCCTGTTGGTGCGTGTTGGTGCCTGTTGGTGTGTTGGTGCCTGTTGGTGTGTGTTGGTGCATGTTGGTGCGTGTTGGTGTGTTGGTGCATGTTGGTGCCTGTTGGTGTGTTGGTGCCTGTTGGTGCGTGTTGGTGCATGTTGGTGCCTGTTGGTGTGTTGGTGCCTGTTGGTGCCTGTTGGTGTGTTGGTGTGTTGGTGTGTGTTGGTGCCTGTTGGTGCGTGTTGGTGCCTGTTGGTGTGTTGGTGCCTGTTGGTGCCTGTTGGTGTGTTGGTGCCTGTTGGTGCGTGTTGGTGGGTGTTGATTAACCCTCCTCTCTTCAGGTCTTTATTTAACTGTCCACCTCTATCAATCAAATCATGAATTGTTCCCTGTCTCTCCTTCCCCAGCTTTCCATTGCAGCAACGCATTAGGTCTGGAGTCAGGGAAGATCTCTGACGACCAGATCACTGCCTCCTCTTCCTTCTATGACAACACCTGGTTGCCACGGCAAGCCCGTCTTAACAACAATAACAACGCGTGGACCCCAAACGAGGACAGCAGCAAAGAGTTCATCCAGGTGAGACGGCAGGCTCAACCTCCATGTTAAATGATTATGGTAAACCTCCATGTTAAATGGTAAACCTCCATGTTAAATGACTATGGTAAACCTCCATGTTTAATGGTAAACCTCCATGTTAAATGGTAAACCTCCATGTTAAATGGTAAACCTCCATGTTAAATGTGGTAAACCTCCATGTTAAATGGTAAACCTCCATGTTAAATGGTAAACCTCCATGTTAAGTGGTAAACCTCTATGTTAAATTATTATGGTAAACCTCCATGATAAATGACTATGGTAAACCTCCATGTTAAATGACTATGGTAAACCTCCATGATAAATGGTAAACCTCCATGAGAAATGACTATGGTAAACCTTCATGATAAATGACTATGGTAAACCTCCATGATAAATGGTAAACCTCCATGTTAAATACTTTCCAGGTTCATACCCAAATAGTTCAAACTACTAATTTTAAAATTGACTCTAAACTCCAGAAATAATGTCCTCACTGTTGCCGCCTGCTACCGACCTCCCTCAGCTCCCAGCTGTGCCCTGGACACCATTTGTGAATTGATCGCCCCCATCTAGCTTCAGAGTTTGTTCTGTTAGGTGACCTAAACTGGGATATGCTTAATTAACACCCCGGCAGTCCTACAATCTAAGCTAGATGCCCTCAATCTCACACAAATCATCAAGGAACCCACCAGGTACAACCCTAAATCTGTAAGCAAGGGCACCCTCCATGTTAGACGTCATCCTGACCAACTGGCCCTCCAAATACACCTCCGCTGTCTTCAACCAGGATCTCTGCGATCACTGCTTCATTGCCTTGTATCCGCTACGGATCCGCAGTCAAACGACCACCCCTCATCACTGTCAAACGCTCCCTAAAACACTTCTGTGAGCAGGCCTTTCTAATCGACCTGGCCCGGGTATCTTGGAAGGATATTGACCTCATCCCGTCAGTTGAGGATGCCTGGTTATTCTTTAAAAGTAACTTCCTCGCCATTTTAGATAAGCATGCTCCGTTCAAAAAATGCAGAACTAAACAGATATAGCCCTTGGTTCACTCCAGACCTGACTGCCCTCGACCAGCACAAAAACATCCCGTGGCGGACTGCAATAGCATCAAATAGTCCCCATGACATGCAACTGTTCAGGGTAAATGTCAGGAACCAATAACGACTAGTCAGTCAGGAAAGCAAAGGCCAGCTTCTTCAGGCAGAAATTTGCATCCTGTAGCTCTAACTCCAAAAAGTTCTGGGACACTGTGAAGTCCATGGAGAACAAGAGCACCTCCTCCCAGCTGCCCACTGCACTGAGGCTAGTTAACACGGTCACCACCGATAAATCCATGATTATCGAAAATGACTTCAACAAGCATTTCTCAATGGCTGGCCATGCCTTCCTCCTGTCTACTCCAACCTCGGCCAACAGCTCCGCCCCATGTTAAATGACTATGTCGCCCATGCCTCTCCAGCTTCTCCTTTACCCAAATCCAGCATATGTTCTGAAAGAGCTGCAAAACCTGGACCCGTATGAAATAAATCAGCTGGGCTTGACAATCTGGACCCTCTATTTCTAAAACTATCCGCCGCCATTGTCGCAACCCCATTACCAGCCTGTTCAACCTCTCTTTAATATCATCTGAGATCCCCAAGGATTGAAAGCTGCCTCCAGTCATCCCCCTCTTCAAAGGGGGAGACACCCTGGACCCAAACTGTTACAGACCTATATTCATCCTGCCCTGCCTATCTAAGGTCTTCGAAAGCCAAGTCAACAAACAGGTCACTGACCATCTCGAATCCCACCAGCTCCCTTCTCCACTGTGCAATCTGGTTTCCGAGGTGACCGGTCACGGGTGCACCTCAGCCACACTCAAGGTACTAAACAATATCATAACCGCCATCGATAAAAGACAGTACTGTGCAGCCGTCTTCATCGGATCTGGCCAAGGCTTTTGACTCTGTCAATCACCATATTCTTATTGGCATATTCTTATTGGCAGACTCAGTAGCCTCGGTTTTTCTAATGACTGCCTTGCCTGGTTCACCAACTACTTTTGCAGACAGAGTTCAGTGTGTCAAATAGGAGGGCATGCTGTCCGGTCCTCTGGCAGTCTCTATGGGGGTGCCACAGGGTTCAATTCTCGGGCCGAATCTTTTCTCTGTATATATCAATGATGTTGCTCTTGCTGCGGGCGATTCCCTGATCCACGTCTACGCAGACGACACCATTCTGTATACTTCCGTCCCGTCCTTGGACACTGTGCTATCTAACCTCCAAACGAGCTTCAATGCCATACAACACTCCTTCCGTGGCCTCCAACAGCTCTTAAACGCTAGTAAAACCAAATGCAGACTGAAGTGAAGAGGAAATTCAGCAATTCTTGGAGGGCAATAAAAGTTTTCCACCTCTTTCTCCTAGTCTTCTTCCTTCTCCTTATCCTTCCTCCCATCTTTTGGGATAGTTGCCAGTACAGTGTAGCAGTGACAGTTTGTGGCAGTCTGTAGAGCTGTGACGGTGTGTGGGAGTGTGCTGTCATGCCTGCCTTCCTGCAGAGGACCCAGCTGTTGTCCTGTGTTAGCCCCTAGCTGCCTGTGTTAGCCCCTAGCTGCCTGCCTGCTGTTGTCCTGTGTTAGCCCCAGAGCTGCCTGTGTTAGCCCCTAGCTGCCTGTGTTAGCCCCTAGCTGCCTGTGTTAGCCCCTAGCTTCCTGTGTTAGCCCCAAGCTGCCTGTGTTAGCCCCTAGCTGCCTGTGTTAGCCCCTAGCTGACTGTGTTATCTCCTAGATGCCTGTGTTAGCCCCTAGCTGCCTGTGTTAGCCCCTAGCTGCCTGTGTTAGCCCCTAGCTGCCTGCCTGCTGTTGTCCTGTGTTAGCCCCAAGCTGCCTGTGTTAGCCCCTAGCTGCCTGTGTTAGCCCCTAGCTGCCTGTGTTAGCCCCTAGCTTCCTGTGTTAGCCCCTAGCTGCCTGTGTTAGCCCCTAGCTGCCTGTGTTAGCCCCTAGCTGACTGTGTTATCTCCTAGATGCCTGTGTTAGCCCCTAGCTGCCTGTGTTAGCCCCTAGCTGCCTGTGTTAGCCCCTAGCTGTCTGTGTTAGCCCCTAGCTGTCTTTGTTAGCCCCTAGCTGTCTGTGTTAGCCCCTAGCTGCCTGTGTTAGCCCCTAGCTGCCTGTGTTAGCCCCTAGCTGTCTGTGTTAGCCCCTAGCTGACTGTGTTATCCCCTAGATGCCTGTGTTAGCCCCTAGCTGCCTGCCTGCTGTTGTCCTGTGTTAGCCCCTAGCTGTCTGTGTTTAAAATCGCTGTCTTTGTTAGCCCCTAGCTGTCTGTGTTAGCCAGTAGCTGTCTGTGTTTGAGCCCTTGCTGCCTGATTATATTCCTGTCAGTCTGCATCTCTGTCTGCATGTCTGCCTGCCTGTGAGAGCCTGCCTGTCTGCCTGTCTACCTTGTTTGCCTGTCTGTCTGTCTGACTTTTGTCTCCCTGCCAGTCTTGGTGGGCTCTCCCACCCTGCCTGCCTTCCTCTCTGCCTCAGACAGCCCATCTTGACAAACAGCTGTCATAAATGCCAGCACTTAAGCCCGGTCCCAAATGGCACCCTTTTGACCAGAAAAATATGGGAATAGGGGCACTGGGTCAGTCACGGTGTTATTTGGGACTTAACCTTAGAGCTACCAAAGGCATGTGTGTTACTGCAGTGCTGTGTGTTGGCTGAAGGGCCACGTGTGGCTGTGGTGCACTGAGGTATGTTAAAATGTCAATTTTAGACAGAGAGACAGAGAGAGTCAGAGAGAGAGAGAGAGAGAGGTCAGGTGTTCTGAGAGAGACAGAGACATGAGACAGAGACATAGAGACAGAGACATAGAGAGACAGAGAGACAGAGAGACAGAGAGACAGGTGGACAGGTGAGACAGAGAGACAAAGGTGGAGGTAGACACTGAGACAGAGACAGAGAGAGACAGAGAGACAGAAAGAGAGATACAGGGAAACAGAGAGACAGAGAGAGGTCAGGTGTTCTGACAGAGTCAGACAGGGAGAGGTGACAGAGAGAGAGTCAGAGAGGTCAGAGTGTTCTGCAGAGGAGACAGAGAGGTGTTCTGCAGAGAGAGTGTCCTGAGAGAGAGAGAAAGAGAGTTCTGAGAAAGAGAGAACGAGAGAGAGAGAGTCAGTCACAGTGGTCAAGAGAGAGAGGAGTCAGTCAGAGAGAGTCAGGTGAGAGACTGAGGAGAGAGTGAGAGAGAGAGTTCTGCCACTGGGAGTCAGGTGGTCAGGTGTTCTGCCACTGAGGTCAGAGAGTGGTAAGAGTGTTCTGCACTGGGTCAGTCAGGTGGTCAGGTAGACTGGGTCAGTCAAGGTGGTCAGGTATCTGCACTTTCTATGTGGTCAGGTGTTCTGCTTTAGGTCAGTCATGTGGAATTTAACTGGGTCTATTTTCTGGATTTTAATCATTAGTGGGGTATATTCTGATTCTGCTCTGCATTATTTGAGGTTTTGCACTGGGTCAGTCATGATTATATTTTTGACAGAATTCTGTTTCATGGTTGGTGTTTGTCCCATTTTGTGAGAGGAGGGAAATTCAGCAACTCTTGGTGGACATTGAAAGTTGCTGCCACTGGGTCAGTCATGGTGGTCAGTTGTTTGCAGTTCCTATGGTGGTCTTGGTGGGCCCTGAGTCTGTCAGGTACATAGTCAAGGCTTTTCTTAGTTCTGGGTCAGTCACGGTGGTCAGGTGTTCTGCACTGGGTCAGTCACGGTGGTCAGGTATTCTGCACTGGGTCAGTCATGGTGGTCAGGTGTTCTGACACCGGGTCAGTCATTGTGGTCAGGTGTTCTGCACTGGGTCAGTGTCACAGTGGTCAGGTGTTCTGCACTGGGTCAGTCATGGTGGTCAGGTATTCTGCACTGGGTCAGTCATGGTGGTCAGGTATTCTGCACTGGGTCAGTCACGGTGGTCAGGTGTTCTGCCACTGGGTCAGTCACGGTGGTCAGGTGTTCTGCACTGGGTCAGTCACGGTGGTCAGGTGTTCTGCCACTGGGTCAGTCATGGTGGTCAGGTGTTCTGCCACTGGGTCAGTCACGGTGGTCAGGTGTTCTGCCACTGGGTCAGTCACGGTGGTCAGGTGTTCTGCACTGGGTCAGTCACGGTGGTCAGGTGTTCTGCACTGGGTCAGTCACGGTGGTCAGGTGTTCTGCCACTGGGTCAGTCACGGTGGTCAGGTGTTCTGCACTGGGTCAGTCACGGTGGTCAGGTGTTCTGCCACTGGGTCAGTCACGGTGGTCAGGTGTTCTGCACTGTGCAGCTTCTGTATGGGCCAGATAGCATTCCAATTTATTTTGTATTTTTGGTTGATTCTTTCCAATGTGTCTAAGGAATATAATTTGTTTGTTGTCCTGGCTTCTGGACCTTTTTTGGAACACCATTATTTTGGTTTTACTGAGATTTACTGTCAGGGCCCAGGTGTGACAGAATCTGTGCGGAAGATCTAGGTGCTGCTGTAGGCCCTCCTTGGTTGGGGACAGAAGCACCAGATCATAAGCGAACAGAAAACATTTGACTTCAGATTCTAGTAGGGTGAGGCCGGGTGCTGCAGACTGTTCTAGTGCCCTCACCAATTCGTTGATATATATATATTGAAGAGGGTGGGACTCAAGCATCTCTGACTCACCACCACGGCCCTGTGGAAAGTAATCTGTGTTTTTATTGACAATTTTGACCCTTATTGTTTTAGTATTTTATTATAATTTATATTTATCATATATCTAGAATATCGTAGATATTTAATTATTATCTATATATTATATTATATTAATATTAATATCGTTTTACCCCCAACAACAGTTTCCCTCAGTTTATATAGCAGGCCCACATTCCAAATTGAGTCAAAATCTTTTTTGAAATCATCAAAGCATGACTAATCCCCAGGTCGTTGCTGCAAATGAGAACGTGTTCTCAGTCAACTTACCTGGTAAAATAACGGATAAATAAATAAATAAAAACAAGACTTTGCTTTTGTTTGTTTGTTAATTATGGTGTGCAGGCTGTATACATGGTCTGTAGTCCGATATTTTTGGTAAGAAGCCAATTTCACATTTGCTCAAGACATTGGAAATATTGGAGTCTGCTGTTGGTGAGAGGATTTTCCCGACTGTTGACACAGATTCCACTGTCATTATTGCTGTAATTCCGCCGTAATTAATTATCGATCAGACCGTAGTTCCAAATAGTGGGGAAGATGCCAGAGCCGAGGATAATACTGACGAGTTTAAATTTCCACAGGTGCATGTTCATTAATTGTTTATGGTTCATTGAACAAGCATGGGAAACAGTGTTTAAACCCTTTACAATGAAGATCTGTGAAGTTATTTGGATTTTTTACGAATTATCATTGAAAGACAGGGTCCTGAAAAAGGGATGTTTCTTTTTTTGCTGAGTTTGTGTATGTGACCAATAACATTTGATTTGATTTGGAAAGGCACATACCTGTCTATTTAGAGTCCCACAGTTGACAGTGCATGTCAGAGAAAAAACTAAGCCATGAGGTCAAAGGGATTGTCTGTAGAGCTCTGAGACAGGATTGTGTCGAGGCACAGATCTTGGGAAGGGTACCAAAAAATGTAAGGTCCCCAAGAACACAGTGGCCTCCATTTTTCTTAAATGGAATACGTTTCAAACCACCAATAGTCTTCCTCGAGCTGGCCACCTTGCCAAACCACCAATAGTCTTCCTCGAGCTGGCCACCTTGCCAAACCACCAATAGTCTTCCTTGAGCTGGCCACGTTGCCAAACCACCAATAGTCTTCAAAAACCACCAATAGTCTTCCTCGAGCTGGCCACCTTGCCAAACCACCAATAGTCTTCCTCGAGCTGGCCACCTTGCCAAACTGACCAATCAGGGGAGAAGGGCCTTGGTCAGGGACGAGAACAAGAACCCGATGGTCACTCTGACAGAGCTCCAGAGTTCATCTGTGAGATGGACAACTACAGTGGAGAGAACGAGTATTTGATACACTGCCGATTTTGCAGGTTTTCCTACTTACAAAGCATGTAGAGGTCTGTAATTTTTTATCATAGGTACACTTCAATTGTGAGAGATGGAATCTAAAACAAAAATCCAGAAAATCACATTGTATGATTTTTAAGTAATTAATTAGCATTTTATTGCATGACATAAGTATTTGATACATCAGAAAAGCAGATTGTAATATTTGGTACAGAAAACTTTGTTTGCAATTACAGATATCATACGTTTCCTGTAGTTCTTGACTAGGTGTGCACACACTGCAGCAGGGATTTTGGCCCACTCCTCCATACAGACCTTCTCCAGGTCCTTCAGGTTTTGGGGCTGTCGCTGGGCAATACGGACTTTCAGCTCCCTCCAAAGATTTTCTATTGGGTTCAGGTCTGGAGACTGGCTGGCCACTCCAGGACCTTGAGATGCTTCTTACGGAGCCACTCCTTAGTTTCCCTGGCTGTGTGTTTCGGGTCGTTGTCATGCTGGAAGAGCCAGCCACGACCCATCTTCAATGCTCTTACTGAGGGAAGGAGGTTGTTGGCCAAGATCTCGCGATAAATGGCCCCATCCATCCTCCCCTCAATACGGTGCAGTCGTCCTGCAGAAAAGCATCCCCAAAGAACGATGTTTCCACCTCCATGCTTCCTCCAAACACGGAGAGTGGAGTTTAGACCAAAAAAGCTCTATTTTTGACTCATCAGACCACATGACCTTCTCCCATTCTTCCTCTGGATGATCCAGATGGTCATTGGGAAACTTCAGATGGGCCTGGACATGCGCTGGCTTGAGCAGGGGGACCTTGCGTGCGCTGCAGGATTTTAATCCGTGTTACTAATGGTTCCCTTTGAGACTGTGGTCCCAGCTCTCTTCAGGTCATTGACCAGGTCCTTCCGTGTAGTTCTGGGCTGATCCCTCACCTTCCTCGTGATCATTGATGCCCCACGAGGTGAGATCTTGCATGGAGCCCCAGACTGAGGTTGATTGACCGTCATCTTTAACTTCTTCCAATTTCTAATAATTGCGCCAACAGTTGTTGCCTTCTCACCAAGCTGCTTGCCTATTGTCCTGTAGCCCATCCCAGCCTTGTACATGTCTACAATTTTATCCCTGATGTCCTTACACCCTCTCTGGTCTTGCCATTGTGGAGAGGTTGGAGTCTGTTTGATTGAGTGTGTGGACAGGTGTCTTTTATGCAGGTAACGAGTTCAAACAGGTGCAGTTAATACAGGTAATGAGTGGAGAACAGGAGGGTTTCTTAAAGAAAAACTAACAGGTCTGTGAGAGCCGGAATTTTGGTAGGTGATCAAATACTTATGTCATGCAATAAAATGCAATAAAATGCAAACTCCTCAGTAAAAGGCACACGACAGCCCGCTTGGATTTTGCCAAAAGCCACCTATAGAACTCTCAGACCATGAGAAACAAGATTCTCTGGTCTGATGAAACCAAGATTGAACTCTTTGGCCTGAATGCCAAGGGTTACGTCTGGAGGAAACCATCCCTATGGTGAAGCATGGTGGTGACAGCATCCTGCTGTGGGAATGTTTTTCAGCTGTAGGGACTGGGAGACTGGTAGGATCAAGGGAAAGATGAACAGAGAAAGGACACAGAGATCCTTGATGAAAACCTGCTCCAGAGTGCTCAGGACCTCAGACTGGGGCGAAGTTTCACCTTACAGCAGGACAACGACCCTAAGCACACAGCCAAGACAACGCAGGAGTGGCTTCGGGACAAGTCTTTGAGTGGCCCAGGCAGAGCCCAAACTTGAACCTGATCGAACATCTCTGGAGAGACCTGAAAAATAACTGTCGATGATATTTCAGCTTTTTTATTTGTTATAATTTTGATAAAATGTTCTCAAAGGTTGTAACGTATCAAAATGTGGAAAAAGTGGTTTGAATACTTTCCAAATGGATTGTATATTCCGGTTTTCTAGGTCTGTGTTTTTTTGGTTGGATTGGATTTGTGTTGGTTTGTCAATTTCTTTCTTAGGTTTTTGAACTCTTCATCAAACCATTTCTCATTGCTGTTATTTTTTAAATGTGATATGTCAGCTGATATGTCACATACACTGTGCAGGCTTTCTACTGCTCAGTTTACACCTTCACTATTTCAGGGAAACATTTTGTCCAGGAAGTTGTCTAGCGGGGATTTGTTGTTCTTTTGTTTCTACACTATCTTCCTTACTTCTATCGCCTTTCTTGATAGCATGCAGCTTGCTGGACTTCTGGTATATGGTATTGCTCTGTTCAAGTAGGCTGTGATTTTGCTGTCGTGTGATAGGGTTGTTAGTGGGCTGACTGTGAACACTCTGAGAGACTCTGGGTTTAGGTATGACAGGAATTTGTGACCCGGTTTTGTTGCTTACTTGCATCTGGGGGAGGGAATGCTGTCACCTCCAGGTAGGTGTTTGTCCCCCTGTGTTTGTTGAGAGTGTCAGGTTCTGGTCCAGTTCTGGTGTTGCTAGGTCACCACAGACTGTTGCTAGGTCACCACAGAATGTTGCTAGGTCACCACAGACTGTTGCTAGGTCACCACAGACGGTCACCACAGAATGTTGCTAGGTCACCACAGACTGTTGCTAGGTCACCACAGACTATGTCCCTGGGCCTGGAAATGGTTGATCTCCTTTTCTAGGATGGAGAAATTATCTTTATTAAAGTATAAGGATTATATAGAGGGAGGACATTTCTCTCTTGAGATCATGTCTTTACTTATTTCTAACCAAATGTAAAATGTTCCTGTGTTGATTAAATTAATAGATTAGGTTATGTCTGATCTAGTCCCTGTTTCACACCTGGTAGTGTGGTGGATGCGGCTACCAGCTCTCTGTAACCTAGAGGGCAACCAGTGGGTCTGTTTTCTCTATAATCTCTCTATATCATCCACCATGGTTCTTGGTTCTTGTGTGTGAAACCAAATAAAAATGTCAAAATCAAATTTGATTGGTCAAACACATATTTAGCAGATGTTATTGGTCAAACACATATTTAGCAGATGTTATTGTGGGTGTAGTGAAATGCTTGTGTTCCTAGCTCCAACAGTGCAGTAGTATCCTAACAATTCACAACAATACACACAAATCTAATATCAAAGTAATGGAATTAAGAAACAAATAAATATTAGGATGAGCAATGTTGGAGAGAATTTGACTTAAATGCAGTAGAATAGAATACAGTATATACATATGAAATGAGTAAAGCAGTATGCACACATTATTAAAGTGAATAGTGATTCTATGTGCAGTTTATGTATATGGGGCAGCAGCCTCTATGGTTCAGGGTTGAGTAACCGGGTGGTAGCCGGCTAGTGGTGGCTAATTAACAGTCTGATGGCTTTAAGATATAAGCTGTTTTTCAGACTTTCGGTCCCAGCTTCAATGCACCTGTACTGACCTCGCCTTCTGGATGATAGCGGGGTGAACAGGCAGTGGCTCGGGTGGTTGTGGTCCTTGATCTTTTTGGCCTTCCCGTGACATCGGATGGTGTAGGTGTCCTGGAGGACAGGTAGTTTGCCCCCGGTGATGCGTTGTGCAGACCTCACTACCCTCTGGAGAGCCTTACAGTTATGGGCGGAGCAGCTGCCGTACCAGGCTGTGATACAGCCCGACAGGATGCTCTCAAAAGTTTGTCAGGGTTTTAGGTGACAAGCCAAACTTCTTCAGCCTCCTGAGGTTGAAGAGGCACTGTTGCGCCTTCTTCATCACACTGTCTGTGTGGATTGTCATATCGTCAGTTATATGTACACCACAGAACTTAAAGCTTTGTTGATGTTGAGGGAGAGGTTATTTTCCTGGCACCTCTACGCCAGGGCTCTCAGACTGTTAAATAGCCATCAGTAGCCGGCTTCCACCTGGTTACTCAACCCTGCACCTTAGAGGCTGCTGCCCTATGTACATATAGACTTAAGATCACTAGTCACTTTAATAATGGAACACTAGTCACTTTAATAATGGAACACTGGTCACTTTCATAATGGAACACTGGTCACTTTAATAATGGAACACTGGTCACTTTAATAATGGAACACTAGTCACTTTAATAATGGAACACTGGTCACTTTAATAATGGAACACTGGTCACTTTAATAATGGAACACTGGTCACTTTCATAATGGAACACTGGTCACTTTAATAATGGAACACTGGTCACTTTAATAATGGAACACTAGTCACTTTAATAATGGAACACTGGTCAACACTGGTCACTTTAATAATGGAACACTGGTCACTTTAATAATGTTAACACACTGCTTTACTCATCTCATCTGTATATACTGTATTATATTCACTACACGCAAAATAACGTCTGCTAAATATGGGTATGTGACCAATACAATTTGATTTGATTTGATTTTCTCGCCCTCTCACTTCTCTTCATCACTATTCATTATCAGATGTTCTAGAATCCTCCGTGTCTCACGGCAGAGAGTAGGCAGCTGATTCTGATTCCATGTGTGCACCTCAAAAGGCACGCCTATTCGCTATATATTGCATGACTTTTGACAAGGACCCAAAGGTTGTGCACTATACAAGCCATTTGAAACGATTCTCTCCGTGTTCCGTTTTGTCCTCCTGGGCGGGCGCCGCCTGATGATGAGAAGGAGGTGAGGCGAGGCCCCTCTCCTCTTGTGTCCTCTTGTGTCCTCTTGTCTCCTCTCCTCTCCTCTCCCCTCCTCTAATCTCCTTTCCTATAATCTCCTCTCCTCTAATGTCCTTTCCTCTCCTTTCCTCTCCTCTCCTCTCCTCTCATCTAATCTCCTCTCCTCTCCCCTTCCTCTCCTCTCATCTAATCTCCTCTCCCCTTCCTCTCCTCTCATCTAATCTGCTCTCATCTCCCCTCCCCTAATCTCCTCTCCTCTAATCTCCTCTCCTCTCCCGTCCTCTAATCTCCCTCCCTTAATCTCCTCTCCTCTCCCTCTCCTCTCCTCTCCTCTCTACACATCTAATATCCAGTATAGACCCTGGTAGTGTTCAAATTCCCATTATAGACCCTGACCCTATCCCAGTATAGGCCCAGGTGTTCCTATTCCCATTATTGACCCTGGTAGTGTTCCTATTCCAGTATAGACCCTGGTAGTGTTTCTATTCCCAGTATAGACCCTGGTGGTGTTCCTATTCCCAGTATTGACCCTGGTAGTGTTCCTATTCCAGTATAGACCCTGGTAGTGTTTCTATTCCCGTTATAGACCCTGGTAGTGTTTCTATTACAGTATAGACCCTGGTAGTGTTCCTATTCCCATTATAGACCCTGGTATTGTTTGTATTCCAGTGTAGATCCTGGTGGTGTTCCTACTCCAGTATAGACCCTGGTAGTGTTTCTATTACAGTATAGACCCTGGTAGTGTTCCTATTCCCATTATAGACCCTGGTATTGTTTCTATTCCAGTGTAGACCCTGGTGGTGTTCCTATTCCAGTATAGACCCTGGTAGTGTTCCTATTCCCATTATAGGCCCAGGTGGTGTTCCTATTCCAGTATAGACCCTGGTGGTGTTCCTATTCCAGTATAGACTCTGGTAGTATTTATATTCCAGTATAGACCCTGGTAGTGTTTCTATTCCACATAGCATTATCAGAGCAGAATTGGATGATTATTATCGTGATTATCGTTATTGTGTGCAGAGAAGATATAATGAGTTCTATCAATCAAAGAGAATGAGAGTGAGATAGAGAGAGAGAGAGAGAGAGAGAGAGAGAGAGAGAGAGAGAGAGAGAGACAGACAGAGACAGAGAGACAGAGAGAGAGAGAGAGAGAGAGAGAGAGAGAGAGAGAGAGAGAGAGAGAGAGACTCAGAACTGAGGCTGATGGACTGAAATGATCTCTGATCTCTGATCTCTCTCTCTCTCTCTCTCAGTGCTGTGGTTTGAAGTTGGCAACTTGTAATGTACATAAACTGAATTAAATGTGTCCTTGTCTCCCCCAGGTGGATCTCCATGTCCTGAAGGTGTTGACGGGTATCGCTACCCAGGGAGCGGTGTCCAAGGAGACCCAGAAGTCCTACTACGTCATCACCTTTAAGCTGGAGGTCAGCACCAACGGAGAGGACTGGATGGTCTACCGATACGGCAAGAACCACAAGGTAGGACACGGAGACACACGGAGACACGCTGAGACACGCTGAGACACGCTGAAACACACTGAGACACGCTGAGACACGCTGAAACACACTGAGACACGCTGAGACACGCTGAGACTGAGACGCTGAGACACACTGGAGACACCCTGAAACACGCTGAGACACGCTGAGACATGCTGAGACACGCTGAGACACACTGCACGCTGAGACACGCTGAGACACGCTGAGACATGCTGAGACACGCTGAAACACACTGAGACACGCTGAGACACGCTGACACACTGAGACACGCTGAGACACACTGAGACACGCTGAGACACACGGAGACACGCTGAGACACGCTGAGACACTGAGACAAGCTGAGACACGCTGAGACATGCTGAGACACACGGAGACACGCTGAGACACGCTGAGACACACTGAGACAAGCTGAGACACGCTGAGACATGCTGAGACACACGGAGACACGCTGAGACACGCTGAAACACACTGAGACACGCTGAGACACAGACACGCTGAGACACGCTGAGACACGCTGAGACACGCTGAGACACGCTGAGACACGCTGAGACACGCTGAAACACACTGAGACACGCTGAGACACGCTGAGACACGCTGAGACACACTGAGACACACTGAGACACGCTGAGACACGCTGAGACACTGCACGCTGAGACACGCTGAGACACGCTGAAACACACTGAGACACGCTGAAACACGCTGAGACACGCTGAGACACACACACTGAGACACGCTGAGACACACTGAGACACACTGAGACACACTGGAGACACGCTGACACACGCTGAGACACACTGAGACAAGCTGAGACACGCTGAGACATGCTGAGACACACGGAGACACGCTGAGACACGCTGAGACACACTGAGACACACTGAGACACGCTGAGACACACTGAGACACGCTGAGACACGCTGAGACACACTGAGACACGCTGAGACACGCTGAGACACACTGAGACACCTGAAACACGCTGAGACACGCTGAGACATGCTGAGACACGCTGAAACACACTGAGACACGCTGAGACACGCTGAGACACGCTGAACACACTGAGACACGCTGAGACACGCTGAGACACGCTGAGACACACTGAGACAAGCTGAGACACGCTGAGACATGCTGAGACACGGAGACACGCTGAGACACGCTGAGACACACGAGACAAGCTGAGACACGCTGAGACATGCTGAGACACGGAGACACGCTGAGACACGCTGAGACACGCTGAAACACTGAGACACGCTGAGACACACTGAGACACGCTGAGACACACAGAGACACGCTGAGACACGCTGAGACACTGAGACACGCTGAGACACGCTGAGACACGCTGAAACACACTGAGACACGCTGAGACACGCTGAGACACACTGAGACACGCTGAGACACACACGCTGAGAAACGCTGAACACGCTGAGACACGCTGAAACACGCTGAGACACGCTGAGACACGCTGAAACACACTGAGACACGCTGAGACACACGCTGAGACACGCTGAGACACGCTGAAACACACTGAGACACGCTGAGACACGCTGAGACACACGCTGAGACACGCTGAGACACGCTGAGACACGCTGAAACACACTGAGACACGCTGAGACACACGGAGACACGCTGAGACACACAGAGACACGCTGAGACACGCTGAGACACGCTGAGACACGCTGAAACACACTGAGACACGCTGAGACACACGGAGACACGCTGAGACACACAGAGACACGCTGAGACACGCTGAGACACGCTGAGACACGCTGACGACACGCTGAAACACGCTGAGACACGCTGAGACACGCTGAGACACGCTGAGACAGAACAAGAGACACGCTGACACGACACGCTGAGACAAGGTGAGACACGCTGAGACATGCTGAGACACACGGAGGCTTAGACACGCTGAGACACGCTGAGACAGAACAGAACAAGGTTACCTGACAGACCAGAACAAGGTGCAGACCAGAACAAGGTTACCTGACAGACCAGAACAAGGTTACCTGAGACCAGAACAAGGTTACCTGACAGACCAGAACAAGGTACAGACCAGAACAAGGTTACCTGACAGGCCAAAACAAGGTACAGAAAAGAACAAGGTTACCTGACAGACCAGAACAAGTTTATCTGACAGACCAGAACAAGGTTACCTGACAGACCAGAACAAGGTTACCTGACAGACCAGAACAAGGTACAGACCAGAACAAGGTTACCTGACAGACCAGAACGAATCATCCCACTGTGGGAGCTGTCACTATCGCCTGTACAATACACACAAACAGACACAAACAGACACAGACACAGAGCATGGGACTGTGAGGCTACTGTGCTAGTAGAGCTGTTGTTGGTCCCGGAGAGGAAAGGAGAGGAGAGGTAGGTTTTTCCCTCTCCCTCTCCCTCTCCCTCTCCCTCTCCCTCTCCCCTCCCCCCCTCTCCCTCTCCCTCTCCCTCTCCTCCCTGTTAGTGGGTGTGTGTGTTTGTCCTGTGGTTGTACATGGCATATCCATCACACACAGAGAGGCCTCTGGGATGGCCCGGCTGTAATGTATTCCACGTCCTGCCTTTGACAAGCCCTCAGTTTCATTCAGATCCAATGCTGCAGGAAGAAACCAAAGACACAGACAAGCCATGAAAGCTCTCCCAGAGCACCAAGTGTCCTACAAAGCCGCTAGTCCTCTCCCAGAGCACCAAGTGTCCCACAAAGCCTCTAGTCCTCTCCCAAACCACCAAGTGTCCTACAAAGCCTCTAGTCCTCTCCCAGAGCACCAAGTGTCCTACAAAGCCTCTAGTCCTCTCCCAGAGCACCAAGTGTCCTACAAAGCCTCTAGTCCTCTCCCAGAGCACCAAGTGTCCCACAAAGCCTCTAGTCCTCTCACAGAGCACCAAGTGTCCCACAAAGCCTCTAGTCCTCTCCCAGAGAACCAAGTGTCCTACAAAGCCTCTAGTCCTCTCCCAGAGCACCAAGTGTCCCACAAAGCCTCTAGTCCTCTCACAGAGCACCAAGTGTCCCACAAAGCCTCTAGTCCTCTCCTAGAGAACCAAGTGTCCCACAAAGCCTCTAGTCCTCTCCCAGAGCACCAAGTGTCCTACAAAGCCTCTAGTCCTCTCCCAAAGCACCAAGTGTCCTACAAAGCCTCTAGTCCTCTCCTAGAGCACCAAGCGTCCTACAAAGCCTCTAGTCCTCTCCTAGAGAACCAAGTGTCCTACAAAGCCTCTAGTCCTCTCCTAGAGAACCAAGTGTCCCACAAAGCCTCTAGTCCTCTCCCAGAGCACCAAGTGTCCTACAAAGCCTCTAGTCCTCTCCCAAAGCACCAAGTGTCCTACAAAGCCTCTAGTCCTCTCCCAGAGCACCAAGTGTCCTACAAAGCCTCTAGTCCTCTCCTAGAGAACCAAGTGTCCTACAAAGCCTCTAGTCCTCTCCCAGAGCACCAAGTGTCCCACAAAGCCTCTAGTCCTCTCCCAGAGCACCTAGTGTCCTACAAAGCCTCTAGTCCTCTCCCAGAGCACCAAGTGTCCCATTAAGCCTCTATCCTGCCTAGAGCACCAAGTGTCCTACAAAGCCTCTAGTCCTCTCCCAGAGCACCAAGTGTCCCTGCAAAGCCTCTGTCCTCTCCCAGAGCACCAAGATATATATTAAGTCTATCCTGCAGAGACTAGCTGTCCCTCTGACAGGGGGAGATATATATACTAAGTCTATCCTGCAGAGGCTAGCTGTCCCTCTGACAGGGAGATATATATTAAGTCTATCCTGCAGAGGCTAGCTGCCCTCTGACAGGGAGATATATATTAAGTCTATCCTGCAGAGACTAGCTAGCCCTATGACAGGGGGAGATATATATTAAGTCTATCCTGCAGAGGCTAGCTGTCCCTCTGACAGGGGGAGATATATATTAAGTCTATCCTGTAGAGACTAGCTAGCCCTCTGACAGGGGGAGATATATATTAAGAATATCTTGCAGAGGCTTGCTGTCCCTCTGACAAGGGAAGATATATATTAAGTCTATCCTGCAGAGACTAGCTAGCCCTATGACAGGGGGAGATATACGCACTACCGTTCAAAAGTTTGGGGTCACTTAGAAATGTCCTTGTCTTTGAAAGAAAGCGCATTTTTATCCATTAAAATAACATAAGAAAAACACCATTCTCAACGTCAACAGTGAAGATGCGACTCTGCTGAGATGCTGGCCTTCTTGGCAGACATTTTCCAGTTGTAATGAAAAAATCACTAACCTTTGATGATCTTCATCAGATGGCACAAGACTTCATCACTCAGCACACCATGCGAATATGTTAGGTCAGTGCCTCAAACAAACATCCGTCACAGTCATAAATTGATCTAAGATACGATTAATATTAATCACTAACCTTTGATGATCTTCATCAGATGGCACTCCCAGGTCTCCATGTTAGACAATAAATGTTTGTTTTGTTCGATAAAGTCCATAATTTATGTCCAAATATCTCCTTTTTGTTCGTGCTTTTAGTCCAGTAATCCAAAATGCACAATGCGCAGGCACTAAGTCCAGACGAAAAGTAAACAAAAGTTCCATTACAGTTTGTATAAAACATGTCAAACGATGTATATAATCAATCTTTAGGATGTTTTTATCATAAATCTTCAATAATATTCCAACCGGACAATTCCTTGTTTGTAGAAATGAAAAGGAACGGAGCTCGCGCTCACCTCCACACGTGTGACTTAGCTCATGGCATTCTGCCAGACCTCTTAGTCAAACAGCTCTTACGCGCATGAATTAGCTCATGGCATTCTGCCAGACCTCTGATTCAAACAGCTCTTATTCGCTCCCCCTTCACAATAGAAGCCTGAAACAAGGTTCTAAAGACTGTTGACATCTAGTGGAAGCCTTAGGAAGTGCAATATGACCCCATAGACACTGTATATTGGATAGGCAATCACTTGAAAAACTAAAGACCTCAGATTTCCCACTTCCTGGTTGGATTTTCTCAGGTTTTTGCCTGCCATATGAGTTCTGTTATACTCACAGACATCATTCAAACAGGTTTAGAAACTTCAGAGTGTTTTCTATCCAAATCTACTAATAATATGCATATCCTAGTGTCTGGGCCTGAGTAACAGGCAGTTTCGTCTGGGCACGCTTTTCATCCGGACGTCAAAATAGTGCCCCCTAAGAAGTTTTAAGATGGGCAAAAGAACACAGACACTGGACAGAGGAACTCTGCCTAGAAGGCCAGCATCCCGGAGTCGCCTCTTCACTGTTGACGTTGAGACTGGTGTTTTGGGGGTACTATTTAATGAAGCTGTCAGTTGAGGACTTGTGAGGCGTCTGTTTCTCAAACTAGACACTCTAATGCATCTTGCTCAGTTGTGCACCGGGGCCTCCCACTCCTCTTTCTATTCTGGGTAGAGACAGTTTGTGTTGTTCTGTGAAGGGAGTAGTACACAGCGTTGTACGAGATCTTCAGTTTCTTGGCAATTTCTCACAAGAAATAGCCTTCTTTTCTCAGAACAAGAATAGACTGACGAGTTTCAGAAGAAAGTTCTTTGTTTCTGGCCATTTTGAGCCTGTAATCAAACCCACAAATGCTGATCCTCTTCTTCTCTTCTACACATTCTATATCTATCTCTTCTTCTCATCTCTTAAACATTCTATATCTTCAATCATTCTATATCTATCTCTTCTTCTCTTCTACATCTTTTCAGTGTTTTATAGTGGTCTGTGACTAGCTTGAGCCAAGTCATCTTCACCCTCTTCCTTCCTGAATCTCTCTATCCTCCTCCTCTCCTCCTCCTTCCTTCCTCCATCTCTCTAATCCTCCCCCTTCCTCCTCCCTCATCCTCTCCTCTTCTCCTCTTCCTTCCTGGATCTCTCTCCTCCTTCCCTCCTCCTTCCTCCTTCCTACATCTCTCTACACTCCTCCCCCTTCCTCCTCCCTCATCCTCTCCTCCTCTCCTCTTCCTTCCTGAATCTCTCTATCCTCCTCCTCTCCTCCTCCTTCCTCCTTCCTACATCTCTCTACACTCCTCCCCCTTCCTCTTCCCTCATCCTCTCCTCCTCTCCCTTCCTTCCCGAATCTCTATCCTCCTCCTCCTCCTCTCCTCCTTCCTACATCTCTGAATCCCCCTTCCTCCTCCCTCATCCTCTCCTCCTCTCCTCTTCCTTCCTTCTCTCCTTCCTCCATCCTCCTTCCTACATCTCTCTACACTCCTCCCCCTTCCTCCTCCCTCATCCTCTCCTCCTCTCCTCTTCCTTCCTGGATCTCTCTATCCTCCTCCTCTCCTCCCCCTTCCTCCTCCTTCAACCTCTCCTCTGCTCCTCTCCTCTTCCTTCCTGGATCTCTCCTCCCCCTCCCCTCTACCCCCTCCCCCTCTCTCCTCCCTAAGCTGCGATCCATTTTTTCCCAAGAAAGACATATGAGAAAGCAATCAGAGCGGAGGCAGGGCAATTTATGTTGTTTTTACAAAAGTTATTTTGTAACAAAATATAAAACGTTTTTGGTGCTTGGAGGTGACAGCCAAAATGAACGGCTGTTCGTTGGACTAATGCTGCTCTTTACTGGCTGTTACAGGATTTATTGTGAAACAGGCTTCACACACGCACACATACACACGCACACACACATTTCTCCTTACATCCATCCATGTGACAGAAAGTCTCTAGAAACACAGCCATTGTCACAGAACATTATGTTGATTTGTAACATAGCTAAAAATGCCATTAAAGCTATGTTATATTGAACCATATGGTTAGAGAGAGAGAGAGAGAGAGAGAGAGAGAGAGAGAGAGAGAGAGAGAGACAGAGAGAGAGAGAGAGAGAGAGAGAGAGAGAGAGAGAGAAAAAAAGTTAAGCATGGAACTATAGATAAACTTCTCCTTAATGCTGTGTCAGATTGCGAAAAATCTTTACGGAAAAAGCAAACCATGCAATAATCTGAGAACGGCGCTCAGAAAAAAAAATAGATCCACCATGTTGGAGTCAACAGAAATCAGAAATAACATTATAAATATTCACTTACCTTTGATGATCTTCATCAGAATGCACTCCCAGGAATCCCAGTTCCACCATAAATGTTTGATTTGTTTGATAAAGTTCATAGTTTATGTCCAAATAGCTTCTTTTGTTAAGGCGTTTAGTTCACAAACCAAGCGCGTTCCAGTCGAACGTCGGACAAAAAGTTCAAAAAGTTCTATTCCATCGTAGAAACTTGTCAAACTAAGTATAGAATCAATCTTTAGGATGTTTTTATCATAAATCTTCAATTACGTTCCGACCGGAGAATTCCTGTAGAAAAGCAAAGGAACGCAGCTCCCTCATGTGAAATGCGCGTGACCAGCGCGTGGCTCTCTGCCAGACCTCTGACTCATTCCCCTCTAATTCGGCCTCACTTCACAGTAGAAGCCTCAAACAAGTTTCTAAAAACTGTTGACATCTAGTGGAAGCCATAGGAAGTGCAACATAACCAATATTCCACTGTATATTTAATAGGGGCTGAGTTGAAAACCTACAAGCCTCAGATTTCCTACTTCCTGTTTGGATTTTTCTCAGGTTTTTGCCTTTCATATGAGTTCTATTTTACTCACAGACATCATTCAAACAGTTTTAGAAAGTTCAGAGTGTTTTCTATCCAATACTACTAATAATATGCATACTGGGACTGAGGAGCAGGCCATTTCCGTCTGGGCACCTTTCATATGAAGTTAACAGGAATATGGAGCCTGGAAAAGAACAACAGAGTTGTTGGCAGTAGACGACACCTCGTTCTCTCCTCATCTGTTCTGTAATTTCTCAGTTCCCGAGAGAGGATGGTTTCTAGAATTGAAGAAGTGTCATCTTTCTAAATGGAACGATATGGTCAATATTTCCATCAACTCTGTTCCTCTTTTAGGACGAAGAAAGACTTTCTCTCAGCTTCTACTTCGGGTGCTGTTGTGTGGTCTTCCCTGACTCATAACATGGTGACAGAGATACAGTGGAGCAAAAAAGTATTTAGTCAGCCACCAATTGTGCAAGTTCTCCCACTTAAAAAGATGAGAGAGGCCTGTAATTTTCATCATAGGTACACTACAACTATGACAGACAAAATGAGAAGAAAAAAATCCAGAAAATCATATTGTAGGATTTTTAATGATTTTATTTGCAAATTATGGTGGAAAATAAGTATTTGGTCAATAATAGAAGTTCTTCTCAATACAATGTTATATACCCTTTGTTGGCAATGTTTTCTTTAAGTCTTCACATCTTTTTAAGTGGGAGAACTTGCACAATTGGCGGCTGACTAAATACTTTTTTGCCCCACTGTAGGTGTGTACACGAGGCACAGCGTGAGCTACACCGTGAGCGACATCGTGAGTGAGACAGTATATCTGTCAGAAAATATAGAACTTAATCTTCAATTTCCATAAAGCTTTTTTAGGGAATTATAACCCTGTGTCACCTCTGGTAACCTAGGACAGGGACAACATGGCTGGGGCTTTCTCTGTCCATCTCTGGTAACCTAGGACAGGGACAACATGGCTGGGGACTTCTTTAACCTAGCACAGGGTCATCTCTGGTAACCTAGGACAGGGACAACATGGCTGGGGACTTCTTTAACCTAGCATAGGGTCATCTCTGGTAACCTAGGACAGGGACAACATGGCTGGGGCCTTCTTTAACCTAGCACAGGGTCATCTCTGGTAACCTAGGACAGGGACAACATGGCTGGGGCCTTCTTTAACCTAGCACAGGGTCATCTCTGGTAACCTAGGACAGTGACAACATGGCTGGGGCCTTCTTTAACCTAGCACAGGGTCATCTCTGGTAACCTAGGACAGGGACAACATGGCTGGGGCCTTCTTTAACCTAGCACAGGGTCATCTCTGGTAACCTAGGACAGGGACAACATGGCTGGGGCCTTCTTTAACCTAGCACAGGGTCATCTCTGGTAATCTAGGACAGGGACAACATGGCTGGGGACTTCTTTAACCTAGCACAGGGTCATCTCTGGTAACCTAGGACAGGGACAACATGGCTGGGGCCTTCTTTAACCTAGCACAGGGTCATCTCTGGTAACCTAGGACAGGGACAACATGGCTGGGGCCTTCTTTAACCTAGCATAGGGTCATCTCTGGTAACCTAGGACAGGGACAACATGGCTGGGGCCTTCTTTAACCTAGCACAGGGTCATCTCTGGTAACCTAGGACAGTGACAACATGGCTGGGGACTTCTTTAACTGTCCTCATCTCTGGTAACCTAGGACAGGGACAACATGGCTGGGGCCTTCTTTAACCTAGCACAGGGTCATCTCTGGTAACCTAGGACAGGGACAACATGGCTGGGGCCTTCTTTAACCTAGCACAGGATCATCTCTGGTAACCTAGGACAGGGACAACATGGCTGGGGACTTCTTTAACCTAGCACAGGGTCATCTCTGGTAACCTAGGACAGGGACAACATGGCTGGGGCCTTTTTAACCTGTCAGGGTCATCTCTGGTAACCTAGGACAGTGACAACATGGCTGGGGCTTTCTCTGTCCTCTCTGGTAACCCATGACAGGGACAACATGGCTGGGGCCTTCTTTAACTAGCACAGTCATCTCTGGTAATCTGACAGTGACAACATGGCTGGGGCTTTCTCATAGGGTCATTTCTGGTAACCTAGGACAGGGACAACATGGCTGGGACCTTTCTCTGTCCATCTCTGGTAACCTAGGACAGTGACAACATGGCTGGGGCTTTTTAACTCACATGTCATCTCTGGTAACCTAGGACAGGGACAACATGGCTGGGGCCTTCTTTAACCTAGCACAGGGTCATCTCTGGTAACCTAGGACAGGGACAACATGTGCTGGGGCCTTCTTTAACCTAGCACAGGGTCATCTCTGGTAACCTAGGACAGGGACAACATGGCTGGGGCCTTCTTTAACCTAGCACAGGGTCCTCTCTGGTAACCTAGGACAGGGACAACATGGCTGGGGCCTTCTTTAACCTAGCACAGGGTCATCTCTGGTAACCTAGGACAGGGACAACATGGCTGGGGACTTCTCTGTCCTCTCTGGTAACCTAGGACAGGGACAACATGGCTGGGGCCTTCTTTAACCTAGCACAGGGTCATCTCTGGTAACCTAGGACAGGGACAACATGGCTGGGGCCTTCTTTAACCTAGCACAGGGTCCTCTCTGCCAGTGACAGCAGCATGGCTGGCTGGTTGGCTGGATGGCTGGTTGGCTGGCTGGTTGGCTGGCTTTGGCTGGCTGGCTGGCTGGCTGGCTGGTTGGCTGGCTGGCTGGTTGGCTGGTTGGCTGGCTGGGCCTCACTAGGCTGTGTGACTGGCTGGCTGGTTTGCTGGCTGGCTGGCTGGCTGGGCCTCACTATGCTGTGTGACTGGCTGGCTGGCTGGCTGAATGGTTGGCTGGCTGGTTGGCTGGCTGGTTGGCTGGGCCTCACTAGACTGTCTGACTGGCTGGCTGGCTGGGGCTGGCACAAGACTGGCTGGCTGGCTGGCTGGCTGGTTGTTTGGCTGGCTGGGCTGGTTGGACTGTGTGACTGGCTGGCTGGCTGGCTGGCTGGCTGGTTGGCTGGCTGGCTGGTTGGCTGGCTGGTTGGCTGGGCCTCACTAGACTGTGTGACTGGCTGGCTGGCTGGCTGGCTGGCTGGTTGGCTGGCTGGCTGGCTGGTTGGCTGGCTGGTTGGCTGGGCCTCACTAGACTGTGTGACTGGCTGGCTGGCTGGCTGGCTGGCTGGCTGGCTGGCTGGCTGGCAGGCTGGCTGGCTGGCTGGTTGGCTGGTTGGTTGGCTGGCTGGTTGGCTGGCTGATTTGACTGGCTGGCTGGCTGGCTGGCTGGTTGTGACTGGCTGGCTGGCTGGCTGGCTGGCTGGCTGGCTGGTTGGCTGGGCCTCACTAGGCTGTGTGACTGGCTGGCTGGCTGGCTGGTTGGCTTGCTGGTCGTCCACTGGTCTCTCCAATAACCTAGGAGAGGTCACAGGTTCACACAGACCAGACAGGGTGCTGCTGGATTAGAGACAGGCTTCAGTTCAGCAACATCATCAGATTTCCCCCCAGCAGGGCAGACCCAGGGGAACAGCCTCTTACAGGCTGGCTGGCTGAACGTTCTCTGGCTCTATGCAGGATCTTAACAGGCTGTGTCAGAGCTGTTCCCCCCAGTCCCCCTCCTGTCCCCCAGCCCGGCACCTTGGAGACAGCCAGCTGGAACCAGCTCCTACTGTTAACATCTTCATCTGGAAACAGAGAGAGAGAGAGAGATTGAGAGGGGGGGTGAAGCAAGAGGGAGGAGAGGGGTAGGCGCCAGCCATGCCGAGAGAGAGACAAGAGGGAGAAGAGGGGAAGGCGCCGGCCATGCCGAGAGAGAGGGGTGAAGCAAGAGGAAGGAGAGGGGAAGAGCCGGCCATGCTGAGAGAGGGGGTGAAGCAAGAGGAAGGAGAGGGGAAGGAGCCGGCCATGCTGAGAGAGGGGGTGAAGCAAGAGGAATGAGAGGGGAAGGAGCCGGCCATGATGAGAGAGAGAGACAAGAGGGAGACGAGGGGGAAAGGAGGTGGGAGGGGAAAAAGTGGAAGAATACTGACTTCTGCAAAGCAGTGAACCATGTCTCCTCTGGTGGCATCAGCTTCAACAGAAACCCGGCAGAACGAAAGCAAGAGAAGAGAAGCAGGGAATAGCTGTGTGTGTCTGTTCTGGTGTGTGACAGGCAGCTCAACCTCTCCTCATCTAGTCTATCAGCCAGGAGTTCCACAGTGGGTGTCTTCTCACCTGTTACAGAGCAGAGAGAGACCTATATAATTTCCTAACAAAGCTTTAAGGAAATTGAAGATTTAAGTTCTATATTTTCTGACAGATATACTGTCTCACTCACGATGTCGCTCAGAATCTCAGAATCCATTTCTGGACCCTTCTCTCTCCCCTGTCCTCTCCTTCCTCTCCCTCCTCTCCATTCTGTCTCCCTCCTCCCTCTTCCCTCTCTCCCCTGTCCTCTCCCTCCTCTCCCTCCTCTCCATTCTGTCTCCCTCCTCCCTCTTCCCTCTCTCCCCTGTCCTCTCCCTCCTCTCCCTTCTCTCCATTCTGTCTCCCTCCTCCCTCTTCCCTCTCTCCCCTGTCCTCTCCCTCCTCTCCATTCTGTCTCCCTCCTCCCTCTTCCCTCTCTCCCCTGTCCTCTCCCTTTCCTCCCTCTAGCAGCCAGACAATCCAGCCATCCACAGGTGGCTCATTTTTCAACTGCCTTTTGAAAATAGGTTGAACACGAAAGTCATGCACTGCCATAATAACAGACCATTTTGTGTGATTCAGTCGACTGTTTTGCGAGTCATGTTGTGCCAACTGGTCAGCCATGTTGTGTCAACTGGTCAGTCATTTTGTGCCAACTGGTCAGCCATGTTGTGTCAACTGGTCAGCCATGTTGTGTCAACTGGTCAGTCATGTTGTGTCAACTGGTCAGTCATTTTGTGCCAACTGGTCAGCCATGTTGTGTCAACTGGTCAGCCATGTTGTGTCAACTGGTCAGTCATTTTGTGCCAACTGGTCAGCCATGTTGTGCTAACTGGTCAGTAATTTTGTGTCAACTGGTCAGTCATGTTGTGTCAACTGGTCAGTCATTTTGTGTCAACTGGTCAGTCATTTTGTGCCAACTGGTCAGCCATGTTGTGTCAACTGGTCAGTCATGTTGTGTCAACTGGTCAGCCATGTTGTGTCAACTGGTCAGTCATTTTGTGCCAACTGGTCAGCCATGTTGTGTCAACTGGTCAGTCATGTTGTGCCAACTGGTCAGTCATTTTGGGCCAACTGGTCAGCCATGTTGGGCAACTGGTCAGCCATGTTGTGTCAACTGGTCAGTCATTTTGTGCCAACTGGTCAGCCATGTTGTGCTAACTGGTCAGTCATTTTGTGTCAACTGGTCAGTCATGTTGTGTCGACTGGTCAGTCATTTTGTGTCAACTGGTCAGTCATTTTGTGCCAACTGGTCAGCCATGTTGTGTCAACTGGTCAGTCATGTTGTGTCAACTGGTCAGCCATGTTGTGTCAACTGGTCAGTCATTTTGTGCCAACTGGTCAGCCATGTTGTGTCAACTGGTCAGTCATGTTGTGCCAACTGGTCAGTCACGTTGGGCCAACTGGTCAGCCATGTTGGGCCAACTGGTCATGGTGCCCATCCTCCACACTATACACACTACACACACTATCACACAACACACATTTTACACACTACACACACTGGTCAGCCATGTTGTGTCACACACACTTTGACCTCACAGTGAGTAGACTTACAGTGAAATGCTGAATACAACAGATGTAGCAGACACTGGTCTGCCCCCTGGCTAGCATGAGGTAGAACACACACACACACACACTATACACACTACACACACTACACACGCACACACACTATACACACTACACACACTATACACACACACACACTACACACACTACACACGCACACACACTATACACACTACACACACTATACACACTACACACACTATACACACTACACACACTATACATACACACACACTACACACACTACACACGCACACACACTATACACACTACACACACTACACACGCACACACACTATACACACTACACACACTATACACACACACACACACTACACACACTATACACACACACACACACACACTACACACTATACAAACACACACTACACACACTATACACGCACACACACACTATACACACTACACACACTATACACACACACACACTAGACCTCACAGTGAGTAGACCTTACAGTGAAATGCTGAATACAACAGGTGTAGTAGACCTCACAGTGAAATGCTGAATACAACAGGTGTAGTAGACCTCACAGTGAAATGCTGAATACAACAGGTGTAGTAGACCTCACAGTGAAATGCTGAATACAACAGGTGTAGTAGACCTTACAGTGAAATGCTGAACACAACAGGTGTAGTAGACCTCACAGTGAAATGCTGAATACAACAGGTGTAGTAGACCTCACAGTGAAATGCTGAATACAACAGGTGTAGTAGACCTCACAGTGAAATGCTGAATACAACAGGTGTAGTAGACCTTACAGTGAAATGCTGAATGCAACAGGTGTAGTAGACCTCACAGTGAAATGCTGAATACAACAGGTGGAGTAGACCTCACAGTGAAATGCTGAATACAACAGGTGTAGTAGACCTCACAGTGAAATGCTGAATACAACAGGTGTAGTAGACCTTACAGTGAAATGCTGAATACAACAGGTGTAGAAGTCCTGGATGACAGGACACACAGAGCTATCCCAGACAACCCTGAGACTACCACACACAGAGCTATCCCAGACAACCCTGAGACTACCACACACAGAGCTACCACACACAGAGCTATCCCAGACAACCCTCAGACTACCACACACAGAGCTATCCCAGACAACCCTGAGACTACCACACACAGAGCTACCACACACAGAGCTATCCCAGACAACCCTCAGACTACCACCACACACAGAGCTACCACACACAGAGCTACCACACACAGTCTACCCAGACAACCCTGAGACTACCACACACAGAGCTACCACACACAGAGCTACCACACACAGAGCTACCCCAGACAACCCTGAAACCACCACACACAGACCTACCCCAGACAACCCTGAGACTACCACACACAGAGCTACCCCAGACAACCCTGAAACTACCACACACAGAGCTATCCCAGACAACCCTGAAACTACCACACACAGAGCTACCCCAGACAACCCTGAAACTACCACACACAGAGCTATCCCAGACAACCCTGAAACTACCACACACAGAGCTACCCCAGACAACCCTGAGACTACCACACACAGAGCTACCACACAGAGCTATCCCAGACAACACTGAGACTACCACACACAGAGCTATAGTAGACAACCCTGAGACTACCACACACAGAGCTATCCCAGACAACCCTGAGGCTACCACACACAGAGCTACCACACACAGAGCTACCCCAGACACAGAGCTACCCCACAACCCTGAGACTACCACACACAGAGCTACCACACACAGAGCTATCCCACACAACCCTGAGGCCGAGAACAGGAACAAGTACAACAAGTCTGGCTACGACCTCCGTAAAACAAACAAAAGGACAATATAGGAATAATGTGCAATCATATTACACAGGTTCTGACGATTATGGATTACAGAGGAAGACCAGCAATGACTCTCTACCAGACAAATTTTATGCTTTCACATCAACAACATCGTGCCGGGTGTGAGGGCCGTCACCGACCCAGAGGATTGGGGGAGATCTCGCTGTCTGAAGCCGACGTGAGAAAGGTCTTTAATGAGGTCAACACCCACAAGGCCGTGGAGCCCCGACAGTATTTCAGGGCGCGTTCTCAGAGCATGAAGAGCTGGCCAACATATTCACAGTCATTTTCACCCTGTCCTTGTCCAAGTCTGTAATCCCCATGTGTTTTAAAATGACATCATTCCTGTCCCTTCATGCCACAGTGACGACCGCCCGATAGGATTCACATCTGTAATCAGGAAGTGCTTTGAGAGGCTGGTTTGGGCTCACATCAACTCCAGCATCCCAGACACCCTGAACCCACACCGATTTGCATACCGAACCAACCGACAAAAAGAAGATGTTAGTTGGTCTCCACACTGCCCTCACCCATCTAGACAAGAGGAATAACTATGTGAGAATGCTGTTCATTGACTACAGCTCAGTGTTCAACACCATAGTGCCCTCACCCATCTAGACAAGAGGAATAACTAAGTGAGAATGCTGTTCATTGACTACAGCTCAGCGTTCAACACCATAGTGCCCTCACCCATCTAGAACTATGTGAGAATGCTGCGTTCAACACCATAGCCAACAAGGGTGCGTTCTCAGCCCTCTCCTGTACTCCCAGTTCACCCATGACTGCGTGGCCACGCACACCTCCAACTCAATCATCAAGTGTACTGACGGCACAACGGTGGTAGGACTGATCACCGGAGATGATGTGACAGCCTACCGGGGGGAGGTCAGAGACCTTCTCAGTGTGGTGCCATAACAACAACATCGACCTCAAGGTAGCCTAGTGGTTAGAGCGTTGGACGAGTAACCGAAAGGTTGCAAGTTCAAATCACCGAGCTGACAAGGTACAAATCTGTCGTTCTGCCCCTGAACAGGCAGTTAACCCACTGTTCCTAGGCCGTCATTGAAAATAAGAATTTGTTCTTAACTGACTTGCCTAGTCAAATAAATAAAAATATCAGTAAGACAAAGGAGCTGATCGCTGACTACAGAAAACGAGGGGGCGAGCACGTCCCCATCCTCATCGACGGTGCTGCAGTGGAGCAGGTCGGGAACTTCAAGTTCCTCGGTGTCCAAATCACTAAAGCCTTAAAATGGTCCAAACACGCAGCAGCGCCTCTTCCCCCTCAGGAGGTTGAACAAATTTGGCATGTGCCCTCAAATCCTCAAAAAACTTCTACACTGAGAGTCTGACTGGATGCATCACTGTGGCACCGCCTGGATCGCATGGAAGGGGAGGCCGGTATATCACTGGGGCACCGCCCTGGATCGCATGGAAGGCCGGTATATCACTGTGGCACCGCCCCTGGATCGCATGGAAGGCCGGTATATCACTGTGGCACCGCCCTGGATCGCATGGAAGGCCGGTATATCACTGTGGCACCGCCCTGGATCGCATGGGAGGCCGGTATATCACTGTGGCACCGCCCTGGATCGCATGGAAGGCCGGTATATCACTGTGGCACCGCCCTGGATCGCATGGAAGGCCGGTATATCACTGTGGCACCGCCCTGGATCGCATGGAAGGCCGGTATATCACTGTGGCACCGCCCCTGGATCGCATGGGAGGCCGGTAATATCACTGTGGCACAAGCACCGCCCTGGATCGCATGGAAGGTCGGTATATCACTGGGGCCGAGCTCTCTGCTATCCAAGACATCGATATCAGGCAGTGTGAAAGAAAGGCCTGGAAAATGTTGAAGACTCCAGACACCCAAAACATATCTACCTCCATCACTCCAGTATCCCTGTATATAGTATGGTATTAACTGACCCTGTATATAGTATGGTATTAACTGACCCTGTATATAGTATGGTATTAACTGACCCTGTATATAGTATGGTATTAACTGACCCTGTATATAGTATGGTTTTAACTGACCCTGTATATAGTATGGTACTAACTGACCCTGTATATAGTATGGTATTAACTGACCCTGTATATAGTATGGTATTAACTGACCCTGTATATAGTATGGTATTAACTGACCCTGTATATAGTATGGTATTAACTGACCCTGTATATAGTATGGTACTAACTGACCCTGTATATAGTACGGTATTAACTGACCCTGTATATAGTATGGTATTAACTGACCCTGTATATAGTATGGTATTAACTGACCCTGTCTATAGTATGGTATTAACTGACCCTGTATATAGTATGGTATTAACTGACCCTGTATATAGTATGGTATTAACTGACCCTGTATATAGTATGGTATTAACTGACCCTGTCTATAGTATGGTATTAACTGACCCTGTATATAGTATGGTATTAACTGACCCTGTATATAGTATGGTACTAACTGACCCTGTATATAGTATAGTACTAACTGACCCTGTATATAGTATGGTACTAACTGACCCTGTATATAGTATGGTACTAACTGACCCTGTATATAGTATGGTACTAACTGACCCTGTATATAGTATGGTACTAATTGCATTCAGGCACACCTTTACTGTGGTTCAACCTCCAACCCTCTCACTTCCTTATCTGAGAGTTTTCGCTCCACCCCAACACCCTAACACCCTAACACCCCAACACCCCAACACCCCAACACCCCAACACCCCAACACCCTAACTAACTAACACAAACACAGTATGGCTGATATATTCTCTAGATCGGTTTACACACACACACACACACACACACACACACACACACACACACACACACACACACACACACACACACACACACACACACACACACACACACCTGTAGATCTGTTTACCTGCACAAACACAGACACACACACACACACACACACACACCTGCAGATCTGTTTACCTACACACACTCACACACACACACACACACACACACACACACACACACACACACACACACACACACACACACACACACACACACACACACACACACACACACACACACACACACACACACACACACACACACACACACACACACACACACACACACACACACACACACACAGACACACACACAGACACACAACTATGTCTTACTACATTTGAGAGGTCTTTTTGTGGACCAACAATTGATTCCCATTCAAAATCCTATTTCCCTAAACCTTAACCCTAACCTTAATCCTAACCTTAACCCTAACCTTAACCCTAACCTTAACCCCTAAACCTAACACCTAACCCTAACCTTAATCCTAACCTTAACCCTAACCTTAACCCTAACCTTAACCCCTAACCCTAACACCTAACCCTAACCTTAATCCTAACCTTAATCCTAACCTTAACCCTAACCTTAGCCCCTAAACCTAACACCTAACCCTAACACCTAACCCTAACACCTAACCCTAACACCTAACCCTAACCTTAACCCTAACCTTAATCCTAACCTTAACCCTAACCTTAAATTAACCCCTAACCTTAAAATTGCCTTTTTACAAGGGCCAGCAAAAAGTCTTCTCTTAATTTTAGTTGTTTTAATATTGTAGTAAGGTGGTAACATAGTAAAACACAGGCCACCACAGACTGCCAGCTGGCCCCGGTGTCATTGGATCCTAGTGAGGGTCATGTTCTGTCTGTGTTCAGTGGAGTAGGACATTCCTTCCTCTCCCGTTCTCCTCTTTCCCCCGGCCTGAACCCCCGAGACAGAACTGACAAAGGCTCACGCGTCTAGTTCTGGGTGGAAGAGATGGACATATGGTATATGAGCTCGTCATGTGATTTAAATGCATAGAAATAGAATCATTGATGGAGTCCCGTTCTATTTCTTCTGTTTCTATGCATTTTAATCCGATACGATAAAAACCGGACCTAGCTCTGGTGTAGTACACTGGGGTTCAGGGTGACTGCAACTCAATCAGCTCACACACACACACACACACACACACACACACACACACACACACACACACACACACACACACACACACACACACACACACACACACACACACACACACACACACACACACTTTTCTCATTTGAGTGAAAAAAATGGGGACATCAGAATGAAAAAAACACATTTTTCCAGCGGGACCTGTCTCATTGACCTTGTCTCTCTCCCGTGCCCAGGTGTTCCATGCCAACACAGACTCGACCGAGGTGGTTCTGAACCGGATCCCCCTGCCTGTTCTGGCCCGCTTTGTACGCGTCAGACCCCAGACCTGGAAGACAGGCATCGCCCTGCGCTTGGAGCTCTACGGGTGTCAGATCACCGGTAAGAAACAGCCTGTTCTATTCTATCCAAGCTGTAAGACTGTATGGTAGGTCCCATCTAAGCCTCTATTTTATGGTATGTCCCATCTAAGACTCTAATTAATGGAAAGTCCGATCTAAGACTCTATTTTATGGTAAGTCCCTCCCAAGACTCTATTTTATGGTAAATCCCATCTAAGACTTTATTTTATGGTAAGTCCAATCTAAGACTCTATTTTATGGTAAGTCCAATCTAAGACTCTATTTTATGGTAAATCCAATCTAAGACTCTATTTTATGGTATGTCCCATCTAAGACTCTATTTTATGATAAATCCGATCTAAGACTCTATTTTATGGTAAGTCCCATCTAAGACTATTTTATGGTTAGTCCAATCTAAGACTCTATTTTATGGTATGTCCCATCTAAGACTCTATTTTATGGTAAGTCCGATCTAAGACTCTATTTTATGGTAAGTCCATCCCAAGACTCTATTTTATGGTAAATCCCATCTAAGACTCTATTTTATGGTAAATTCAATCTAAGACTCTATTTTATGGTAGGTCCCATCTAAGACTCTATTTTATGGTAGGTCCCATCTAAGACTCTATTTTATGGTAAGTCCAATCTAAGACTCTATTTTATGGTAAGTCCAATCTAAGACTCTATTTTATGGTATGTCCCATCTAAGACTCTATTTTATGGTAAATCCAATCTAAGACTCTATTTTATGGTAAGTCCAATCTAAGACTCTATTTTATGATAAATCCGATCTAAGACTCTATTTTATGGTAAGTCCCATCTAAGGCTATTTTATGATAAATCCGATCTAAGACTCTATTTTATGGTAAATCCCATCTAAGACTCTATTTTATGGTAAATCCCATCTAAGACTCTATTTTATGGTAAATCCCATCTAAGACTCTATTTTACCCTCCTGTTACGGCACATGAGTGAGGAGGTGTGGAGTCAGGCGCAGAGAGCAAAAGATGTGGGAAAAAACACGCTTTAATGTCCCGGAAAAATAACATGAACAAAAGTAGGAAAACAAATGATCAGAAATATTAACGGACAGCGCGAAACCCAAAATACAGACAAAATACACTCAAACATAGAACAGACGAACAAGCCCACACGAAACAGAAGCGGGCTGAACAAACTATATATAGCCCTACCCTAACAACCAAACAAGAAACAGGTGATACCAATCAGACAAAACCAAAGGAACACAGAACAACGGATTGGTGATAGCTAGTAGACCGGCGACGACGACCGCCGAGCGCCACCCGAACAAGAAGGGGATTCACCTTCGGTAATATTCGTGACACCTCCCTGGATTACTTCTCCCTGGATGACGATCTCCAGGATGGTAATGATGCTAAAACGTGTTGTACATTTTTAATTAAGCTTTTCACATTCCCTCCTGGTTGAAATACGTCTCTGTGTGGTCCAGCTCCCGAGGGCTGCCGGGCAGAAGAACCTTTCACGGCCTCCAAGTTGACGCCAATTGGCAAAGCCGTCAAAGGCACTGTTTCTCAGTGCTTGAAGCATCACTACAGATCCGGTTCGATCTCAGGCTGTGTCACAGCCGGTTGTGACCTGGTGTCCCATAGGGCGGTCCACAATTGGCCCAGTGTCATCCGGGTTAGGGGAGGGTTAGGGGGCTTTACTTGGCTCATCGTGCTCTAGCGACTCCTTGTGGTGGGCCTGGTGCCTGCAGGCTGACTTCGGTCAGTTGAACGGTGTTTCCTCTGACACACTGGTGTAGCTGGCTTCCAGGTCAAGTGGATATCACGAAATTGGGGGTAAAAAGGTGTCAGTCTCTAAGACCTTTCCAAACCTGGATGGTGCAACATTTGCCCATTATTATTTTCAAAATTCTTCAACCTCTGTCAAATTGGTTGTTGACCTTTGCTAGACAACCATTTTCATGTCTTGCCATAGATTTCCAAGTAGATTTAAGTCAAAACTGCAACTCAGCCACTTAGGAGCATTCACTGTCTTCTTGGTTAGAGACCCCAGTGTAGATCAGGAGCATTCACTGTCTTCTTGGTTAGAAACCCCAGTGTAGATCAGGAACATTCACTGTCTTCTTGGTTAGAAACCCCAGTGTAGATCAGGAACATTCACTGTCTTCTTGGTTAGAAACCCCCGTGTAGATCAGGAACATTCACTGTCTTCTTGGTTAGAAACCCCAGTGCAGATCAGGAGCATTCACTGTCTTCTTGGTTAGAAACCCCAGTGCAGATCAGGAACATTCACTGTCTTCTTGGTTAGAAACCCCCGTGTAGATTTGGCCTTTTGTTTTAGGGTATTGTCCTGCTGAAAGGTCGTAACCCCTCCCCTTTAACCAGGCAGGCCAGTTGAGAACAAGTTCTTATTTACAACTGCAACCCAGCCAAGATAAAGCAAAGTAGTGTGATAAAAACAAGAGTTACAAGTGGGATAAACAAACGTACAGTCAATAACACAATAGAAAAATCTATATACATCATGTGCAAATGAAGTAAGATTAGGGAGGTAAGGCAATAAATAGGCCGTAGTGGCAAAGTAATTACAATTTAGCAATTAAACACTGGAGTGATATATGTGCAGATGATGATGTGCAAGTAGAGATACTGGGGCGCAATAGAGCAAAAAAATAAATAACAATATGGGGATGAGGTAGTTGGGTGTGCTATTTACAGATGGGCTGTGTACAGGTGCAGCGATCGGTAAGCTGCTCTGATAGCTGATGCTAAAAGTTAGTGAGGGAGATATGAGTCTCCAGCTTCAGTGATTTTTGCAGTTCGTTCCAGTCGTTGGCAGCAGAGAACTGGAAGGAAAGGCAGCCAAAAGAGGTGTTGGCTTTGGGGATGACCAGTGAAATATACCTGCTGGAGTGCGTGCTACGGGTGGGTGTTGCTATGGTGACCAGTGAGCTGACATAAGGCAGGGCTTTACCTAGCAAAGATTTATAGATGACCTGGAGCCAGTGGGTTTGACGAAATATGTAGTGAGGGCCAGCCAACGATAGCATACAGGTCGCAGTGGTGGGTAGTATATTTACATTTACATTTAAGTCATTTAGCAGACGCTCTTATCCAGAGCGACTGGATGTCAGAAGGTGAATTCACCAATTTGTAAGTCGCTCTTATCCAGAGCGACTTACAAATTGGTGAATTCACCTTCTGACATCCAGTGGAACAGCCACTTTACAATAGTGCATCTAAATCATTAAGGGGGGGTGCTGAGAAGGATTACTTATCCTATCCTAGGTATTCCTTGAAGAGGTGGGGTTTCAGGTGTCTCCGGAAGGTGGTGATTGACTCCGCTGTCCTGGCGTCGTGAGGGAGTTTGTTCCACCATTGGGGGGCCAGAGCAGCGAACAGTTTTGACTGGGCTGAGCGGGAACTGTACTTCCTCAATGGTAGGGAGCGAGCAGGCCAGAGGTGGATGAACGCAGTGCCCTTGCTTGGGTGTAGGGCCTGATCAGAGCCTGGAGGTACTGCGGTGCCGTTCCCCTCACAGCTCCGTAGGCAAGCACCATGGTCTTGTAGCGGATGCGAGCTTCAACTGGAAGCCAGTGGAGAGAGCGGAGGAGCGGGGTGACGTGAGAGAACTTGGGAAGGTTGAACACCAGACGGGCTGCGGCGTTCTGGATGAGTTGTAGGGGTTTAATGGCACAGGCAGGGAGCCCAGCCAACAGCGAGTTGCAGTAATCCAGACGGGAGATGACAAGTGCCTGGATTAGGACCTGCGCCGCTTCCTGTGTGAGGCAGGGTCGTACTCTGCGGATGTTGTAGAGCATGAACCTACAGGAACGGGCCACCGCCATGATGTTGGTTGAGAACGACAGGGTGTTGTCCAGGATCACGCCAAGGTTCTTAGCGCTCTGGGAGGAGGACACAATGGAGTTGTCAACCGTGATGGCGAGATCATGGGACGGGCAGTCCTTCCCCGGGAGGAAGAGCAGCTCCGTCTTGCCGAGGTTCAGCTTGAGGTGGTGATCCGTCATCCACACTGATATGTCTGCCAGACATGCAGAGATGCGATTCGCCACCTGGTCATCAGAAGGGGGAAAGGAGAAGATTAATTGTGTGTCGTCTGCGTAGCAATGATAGGAGAGACCATGTGAGGTTATGACAGAGCCAAGTGACTTGGTGTATAGCGAGAATAGGAGAGGGCCTAGAACAGAGCCCTGGGGGACACCAGTGGTGAGAGCGCGTGGCGAGGAGACAGATTCTCGCCACGCCACCTGGTAGGAGCGACCTGTCAGGTAGGATGCAATCCAAGCGTGGGCCGCGCCGGAGATGCCCAACTCAGAGAGGGTGGAGAGGAGGATCTGATGGTTCACAGTATCGAAGGCAGCCGATAGGTCTAGAAGGATGAGAGCAGAGGAGAGAGAGTTAGCTTTAGCAGTGCGGAGCGCCTCCGTGATACAGAGAAGAGCAGTCTCAGTTGAATGACTAGTCTTGAAACCTGACTGGTTTGGATCAAGAAGGTCATTCTGAGAGAGATAGCGGGAGAGCTGGCCAAGGACGGCACGTTCAAGAGTTTTGGAGAGAAAAGAAAGAAGGGATACTGGTCTGTAGTTGTTGACATCGGAGGGATCGAGTGTAGGTTTTTTCAGAAGGGGTGCAACTCTCGCTCTCTTGAAGACGGAAGGGACGTAGCCAGCGGTCAGGGATGAGTTGATGAGCGAGGTGAGGTAAGGGAGAAGGTCCCCGGAAATGGTCTGGAGAAGAGAGGAGGGGATAGGGTCAAGCGGGCAGGTTGTTGGGCGGCTGACCGTCACAAGAAGCGAGATTTCATCTGGAGAGAGAGGGGAGAAAGAGGTCAGAGCACAGGGTAGGGCAGTGTGAGCAGAACCAGCGGTGTCGTTTGACTTAGCAAACGAGGATCGGATGTCGTCGACCTTCTTTTCAAAATGGTTGACGAAGTCATCTGCAGAGAGGGAGGAGGGGGGGAGGGGGAGGAGGATTCAGGAGGGAGGAGAAGGTGGCAAAGAGCTTCCTAGGGTTAGAGGCAGATGCTTGGAATTTAGAGTGGTAGAAAGTGGCTTTAGCAGCAGAGACAGAGGAGGAAAATGTAGAGAGGAGGGAGTGAAAGGATGCCAGGTCCGCAGGGAGGCGAGTTTTCCTCCATTTCCGCTCGGCTGCCCGGAGCTCTGTTCTGTGAGCTCGCAATGAGTCATCGAGCCACGGAGCGGGAGGGGAGGACCGAGCCGGCCTGGAGGATAGGGGACATAGAGAGTCAAAGGATGCAGAAAGGGAAGAGAGGAGGGTTGAGGAGGCAGACTCAGGAGAAAGGTTGGAGAAGGTATGAGCAGAGGGAAGAGATGATAGGATGGAAGAGGAGAGAGTAGCGGGGAGAGAGAGCGAAGGTTGGGACGGCGCGATACCATCCGAGTAGGGGCAGTGTGGGAAGTGTTGGATGAGAGCGAGAGGGAAAAGGATACAAGGTAGTGGTCGGAGACTTGGAGGAGATGCAATGAGGTTAGTGGAAGAACAGCATCTAGTAAAGATGAGGTCGAGCGTATTGCCTGCCTTGTGAGTAGGGGGAAGGTGAGAGGGTGAGGTCAAAAGAGGAGAGGAGTGTAAAGAAGGAGGCAGAGAGGAATGAGTCAAAGGTAGACGTGGGGAGGTTAAAGTCGCCCAGGACTGTGAGAGGTGAGCCGTCCTCAGGAAAGGAGCTTATCAAGGCATCAAGCTCATTGATGAACTCTCCGAGGAACCTGGAGGGCGATAAATGATAAGGATGTTAAGCTTGAAAGGGCTGGTAACTGTGACAGCATGGAATTCAAAGGAGGCGATAGATAGATGGGTAAGGGGAGAGAGAGAGAATGACCACTTGGGAGAGATGAGGATCCCGGTGCCACCACCCCGCTGACCAGAAGCTCTCGGGGTGTGCGAGAACACGTGGGCGGACGAAGAGAGAGCAGTAGGAGTAGCAGTGTTATCTGTGGTGATCCATGTTTCCGTCAGTGCCAGGAAGTCGAGGGACTGGAGGGAGGCATAGGCTGAGATGAACTCTGCCTTGTTGGCCGCAGATCGGCAGTTCCAGAGGCTACCGGAGACCAGGAACTCCACGTGGGTCGTGCGCGCTGGGACCACCAGATTAGGGTGGCCGCGGCCACGCGGTGTGGAGCGTTTGTATGGTCTGTGCAGAGAGGAGAGAACAGGGATAGATAGACACATAGTTGACAGGGTACAGAAGAGGCTACGCTAATGCAAAGGAGATTGGAATGACAAGTGGACTACACGTCTCGAATGTTCAGAAAGTTAAGCTTACGTAGCAAGAATCTTATTGACTAAAATGATTGAAATGATACAGTACTGCTGGAGTAGGCTAGCTGGTAGTGGCTGCGATGTAGCTAACCTAGAAAATCGCTCTAGGCTAAACAATTGTCTTAGATACAAAGACGGCTATGTAGCTAGCTAGCTACGATCAAACAAAACAAACCGTTGTACTGTAATAGTTACTACAGTGCTGCTATTCGGGGGCTAGCTGGCTAGCTACGTTAAAAGAACGACAATAGCTGGCCATCTAACCTAGAAAATCGCTCTAGGCTACACAATTGTCTTAGATACAAAGACGGCTATGTAGCTAGCTAGCTACGATCAAACAAATCAAACCGTTGTACTGTAATGAAGTGAAATGAAAAATGTGATACTACCTGTGGAGCGACGGAATGTTGACCGGGTAGTTGGAGTTCAATTCGGTAGAGGTTGGCTAGCTGTTGGCTAGCTAGCTAGCAGCATTTCCTACGTTAAGGACGACAAATAGCTGGCTAGCTAACCTCGGTAAATTAAGATAATCACTCTAAGTCTACACACTCTAAACTGCACAATTATCTTGGATACGAAGACAGCGAAGACAACTATGTAGCTAGCTGACACTACGCTAATCGAGTCGTTCAGTTGAGTGTAATAGTTTCTACAGTGCTAGTGGACAGTGGATGTTAGCTAGCTGCTTAGCTAGCTGCTGGGCAGATACGTTAGGACGACGAAATACGATAATATGCAATTGTCGTTGATACAAAGACGGCTATGTAGCTAGCTAAGAAGAAATTGCTAAGATAAGACAAATCAAACCGTTGTACTATAACGAAATGTAATGAAAAGTTATACTACCTGCGGACCGAAGTGTAGATGCGACCGCTCGCTCCAACCGGAACCGCTTTGGGGCTTTGGTGACAAAACGGATGGCACTGTGATAGACTACATCCAAGTTGCTGAGTAGAGTGTTGGAGGCTATTTTATAAATGACATCGCCGAAGTCGAGGATCACTAGGATGGTCAGTTTTACGAGGGTATGTTTGGCAGCATGAGTGAAGGATGCTTTGTTGTGAAACAGCAAACCAATTCTAGATTTAATTTTGGATTGGAGATGCTTAATGTGAGTCTGGAAGGAGAGTTTACAGTCTATCCAGACACCTAGGTGTATGTAGTTGTCCACATATTCTAGGTCAGAACCGTCCAGAGTAGTGATGCTAGGCGGGCGGGAGGGTGCGAGCAGCAATGTGCTTATAGCTGCATTCCGTTTATTTGTTTTATCCTGAAAAACTCCCCATCCTTAATGATTACAAGCATAGCCATAACATGATGCAGCCACCACCATGCTTGAAAATAGACCTGACTGGAGAGTGGTACTCAGTGATGTGTTGGATTTGTCCCAAACTTTTTCTATTCGGGACATAGTTCATTTCTTTGCCACATCCTTATCAGTTTTACTTTAGTGCCTTGTTGCAAACAGGATGCATGTTTAGGAATATTTGTATTCTGTTCAGACTTCCTTTCTAATTTAGGTTAGTATTGTGGAGTAACTAAAATCGTGTTGATCCATCCTCAGTTGTCTCCTATCACAGCTTTAAAATCACCTTTGGCCTCATGGTGGAATGACTGATCAGTTTCCTTCCTCTCCGGCAACATCTACTAATCGGTGCCCTTCTTTGCGAGGCATTGAAAAATCTCCCTGATCTTTGTGGTAGAATCTGTGCTTGAAAATGGTATGTGTGTTTATTATGTATCTCCGTTAGTTCCTGCCAAGGCAGCAGCTACTCTTCCTGGGGTTTATTATGGATCCCCATTAGTTCCTGCCAAGGCAGCAGCTACTCTTCCTGGGGTTTATTATGGATCCCTATTAGTTCCTGCCAAGGCAGCAGCTACTCTTCCTGGGATTTATTATGGATCCCCATTAGTTCCTGCCAAGGCAGCAGCTACTCTTCCTGGGGTTTATTATGGATCCCCATTAGTTCCTGTCAAGGCAGCAGCTACTCTTCCTGGGGTTTATTATGGATCCCCATTAGTTCCTGTCAAGGCAGCAGCTACTCTTCCTGGGATTTATTATGGATCCCCATTAGTTCCTGCCAAGGCAGCAGCTACTCTTCCTGGGGTTTATTATGGATCCCCATTAGTTCCTGCCGAGGCAGCAGCTACTCTTCCTGGGGTTTATTATGGAGCCCCATTAGTTCCTGCCAAGGCAGCAGCTACTCTTCCGTGGTTCCGTCGGAATTAAGGCAATTATACAAATTCACTACACACCTGAGGGACCGTACAGATAATTGCATGTGTGAAGTACAGAGATCAAATCAAATCAAATTTTATTTGTCACATACACATGGTTAGCAGATGTTAATGCGAGTGTAGCAAAATGCTTGTGCTTCTTGTGCTTCCAACAAGTAATCTAACTTACAATTCCAAAACTACTGTCTTATACACACAAGTGTAGGGGGATAAAGAATATGTACATAAAGATATGAATGAGTGATGGTACAGAGCGGCATAGGCAAGATACAGTAGATGGTATCGAGTACAGTATATACATATGAGATGAGTATGTAAACAAAGTGGCATAGTTAAAGTGGCTAGTGATACATGTATTACATAAAGATCCAGTAGATGATATAGAGTACAGTATATATGTATACATATGAGATGAATAATGTAGGGTATGTAAACATTATATTAGGTAGCATTGTTTAAAGTGGCTAGTGATATATGTTACATCATTTCGCATCAATTCCCATTATTAAAGTGGCTGGAGTTGAGTCAGTGTGTTGGCAGCAGCCACTCAATGTTGATGAGGTAGTTATTAAAAAATCATGTTAAATAATGTTGTTGAACACGGAATGAGTCCATGCAACTTATTATACGATTTGATTGGGCACATTTAATACTCCTGAACTTATTTAGGTCAAATTATTTAAAATAAATTCCATTTGACATTGTGGGGTATTGTGTGTGTAATTGAATACATTTTTAGTTCAGGCTGTGTCACGGTTGTTTGTGTAGACGGACCAAGATACAGCGTATTTTGAGTTCCACATAATATTTCATAGTGAAACTTCAGCAAAACAAACAGTAAACAAACAAACAAAAATTATACTTATATTCCACCATAAAATCGCAATTAAATTCATTAAAAATCCTACAATGTGATTTTCTGGATTTTTTTTCTCATTTTGTCTGTCATAGTTGAAGTGTACCTATGATGAAAATTACAGGCCTCTCTCATCTTTTTAAGTGGGAGAACTTGCACAATTGGTGGATGACGAAATCCTTTTTGCCCCACTGTACATACACAAACTCAACACAATATCCCATAACACACAGGTGGAAAATATTATACTGAAGTATGATCCCCAATTGGAGACAATGATAGCCAGCTGCCTCTAATTGGGAATCATACTAAAACACCAACATAGAAAAAACATGCTAGAACCCCACATAGAAAATATTAACTAGACTAACCCCTAGTCACGCCTTGACCTACTCTACCATAGAAAATATAAAATCAGATCAAATCAAATGTATTTATATAGCCCTTCTTACATCAGCTGATATCTCAAAGTGCTGTACAGAAACCCAGCCTAAAACCCCAAACATCAAGCAATGCAGGTGTAGAAGCACGGTGGCTAGGAAAAAACCCCTAGAAAGGCCAAAACCTAGGAAGAAACCTAGAGAGGAACCAGGCTATGTGGGAAAACTCCCTAGAAAGGACAAAACCTAGGAAGAAACCTAGAGAGGAACCAGGCTATGTGGGGTGGCCAGTCCTCTTCTGGCTGTGCCGGGTGGAGATTATAACAGAACATGGCCAAGATGTTCAAATGTTCATAAATTACCAGCATGGTCCAATAATAATAAGGCAGAACAGTTGAAACTAGAGCAGCAGCACGGCCAGGTGAACTGGGGACAGCAAGGAGTCATCATGTCATGTAGTCCTGAGGCATGGTCCTATATAAATATAAACTAGACTAACCCCTAGTCACGCCCTGACCTACTCTACCATAGAAAATATAAACTAGACTAACCCCTAGTCACACCCTGACCTACTCTACCATAGAAAATATAAACTAGACTAACCCCTAGTCACACCCTGACCTACTCTACCATAGAAAATATAAACTTGACTAACCCCGAGTCATGCCCTGACCTACTCTACCATAGAAAATATAAACTAGACTAACACCTAGTCATGCCGTGAACTACACTACCATAGAAAATATAAACTAGACTAACAACTAGTCACGCCCGTTGAATCTTAGTTTGATCACAGCCAAAATCCAAAGACAATCTATTGGCTTTTTGTAACCCAGCGTTCTGACAGAGAGACACAGACCAGGCATTTAATGATGTGTAATTCCATCCAGCCCGTCGCCAGTCGTCACACACACACACACACACACACACACACACACACACACACACACACACACACACACACACACACACACACACACACACACACACACACACACACACACACACACACACACACACACACACACACACACACGCACACACACACACGCACACACACACTCCAGTCTGTTTGCCTGTCTCCACCTCTCATCGCCATATCATCAGAGCTGTGGCGCTAAAGAGCCAGCTAGCTGTAATTAGATTTGTCTATTTATAGTGCCACAGTGATTAGCTGGGGGTGTAATTCCGTTGTCCCCCCCCCCCACACACACACACAACACATCACATGAAAGGAGATGGGCTGTTTAGCTCAGATGCTGTCAGCCCCACCGTCTCACGCACGCACGCACACACACACACACACACACACACACACACACACACACACACACACACACACACACACACACACACACACACACACACACACACACACACACACACACACACACACACACACACACACACACACACACACACACACACACACACACACACCATCAAACTCCATCAACATTCTATTAGCCTGCTATCTGCTGCCATTTGTTTAGACACTGAGAAGGACAGATGTGCTTTTAGTGACAGGAAGCTCTCTCCGGGCTTGACACAAATGGCACAAACACGATGCTGGTGTCTATATTAGATATTAGTGTCCCTGGGCCTGCCTGACTGGCTGCACTCCGAGCGAAACGAGACATTGGCCAACCTCTCTCTCTCTGTGTCTCTCTCTGTGTCTCTCTGTCCCTCTCTGTGTCTCTCTCTCTCTGTTTCTCTCTCTGTCTCTCTGTCCCTCTCTGTGTCTCTCTCTCTGTGTCTCTCTCTGTCTCTCTCTCTGTGTCTCTCTCTCTGTCTCTCTGTCCCTCTCTGTGTCTCTCTCTCTCTCTCTCTCTCTTTGTCTCTCTGTCTCTTTCTGTCCCTCTTTCTATGTGTCTCTCTATCAATTTCAATTTAATTCAATTCAAGGGGCTTTATTGACATGGGAAACATATGTTATCATTGCCAAAGCAAGTTACGTAGATAATAAACAAAAGTGAAATAAACAATAAAAATGAACAGTAACACATACAGAAGTTCCAAAAGAATAATGCCATTTACATTGTCATATTATTTTTATATACAGTAACAAATGTCATATTATATATATACAGTGTTGTAACGATGTACAAATAGTTAAAGTACAAAAGGGAAAATAAATAAGCATAAATATGGGTTGTATTTACAATGGTGTGTGTTCTTCACTGGTTGCCCTTTTCTTGTGGCAACAGGTCACACATCTTGCTGCTGTGATGTCACACTGTGGAATTTCACCCAGTAGATATGGGAGTTTATCAAAATTGGGATTGTTTAAAAAAAATTGTGGATCTGTGTAATCTGAGGGAAATATGGTCATACATTTGGAAGTGCAGCTCAGTTTCACAGTTTCCACCTCATTTTGTGGGCAGTGAGCACATAGCCTGTCTTCTCTTGAGAGCCATGCCTGTCTACGGTGGCCTTTCTCAATAGCAAGGCTATGCTCACTGAGTCTGTACGTAGTCAAAGCTTTCCTTAACAAGAACTGCCCCCCGTCTCTGTGGCCAGACGGCATCCCTAACCACGTCCTCAGAACATGAGCAGACCAGCTGGCTGGTGTGTTTACGGACATATTCAATCAATCCCTATCCTAGTCTGCTGTTCCCACATGCTTCAAGAGGGCCACCATTGTTCCTGTACCCAAGAAAACAAAGGTAACTGAGCTAAACGACTATCGCCCCGTAGCACTCACTTCTGTCATCATGAAGTGCTTTTGAGAGACTAGTCAAGGACCATATCACCTCCACCTTACCGGCCACCCTAGACCCACTTCAGTTTGCATAACGCCCCAACTGCTCTGTCTGTCTGGACAAGAGGAATACCTATGTAGAGCTCAGCATTCAACACCATAGTACCCTCCAAGCTCATGATCAAACTGGAGGCCCTGGGTCTCGACCCCGTGTAATTGGGTCCTGGACTTTCTGACGGGCCGCCCCCATGTGGTGAAGGTAGGAAACAACATCTCCACCCTGCTGATCGTCAACACTGGGGCCCCACAAGGGTGCGTTCTGAGCCCTCTCCTGTACTCCCTGTTCACCCATGACTGCATGGCCATGCACGCCTCCAACTCAATCATCAAGTTTGCAGACGACACAACAGTAGTGGGCCTGATTACCAACAACAACGAGACGGCCTACAGGGAGGAGGTGAGGGCCCTCGGAGTGTGATGAAGAAGGTGCAGCAACCTCAGGAGGCTGAAGAAATTTGGCTTGTCACCCAAAACCCTGACAAACTTCTACAGATGCACAATTGAGAGCATCCTGTCTGGTATGGCAACTGCTCCGCCCAAAACCGCAGGATTCTCCAGAGGGTAGTGAGGTCTGCACTACGCATCACAGAGGGCAGTCTACCTGCACTCCAGGACACCTACACCACCCGATGTTACAGGAAGGCCATAAAGATCATCAAGGACAACAACCACCCGAGCCACTGCCTGTTCACCCCGCTATCATCCAGAAGGCGAGGTCAGTACAGGTGCATCAAAGCTGGGACCGAGAGACTGAAAAACAGCTTCTATCTCAAGGCCATCAGACTGTTAAACAGCCATCACTAACATTGAGCGGCTGCAGCCAACATACAGACTTGAAATCACTGACCACTTTAATAAATGGAACACTGTCACTTTAATAATGTTTACACATCTGCTAACCAATGTGTATGTGACAAATACAAATTAATTTGCTTTGAATAGCATTCTAGTTTTTTGTTAATTCTTTCCAATGTGTCAAGTAATTATCTTTTTGTTTTGTCATGATTTGGTTGGGTCTAATTGTGTTGCTGTCCTGGGGATCTGTGGGGTGTGTTTGTGTTGGTGAACAGAGCCCCAGGACCAGCTTGCTTAGCTGATATCGGCCTAATTCTGCTCTGCATCTTATTTGGTGTTTTACATTCTACACAGAGGATATTTTTTGCAGAATTCTGCATGCAGTCTCAATTTCTTGTTTGTCCCATTTAGTGAATTATTGGTCGGTGAGCGGACCCCAGACATCACAACCATAAAGGGCATTGGGTTCTCTCTGTCTCTCTCTCTGTCTCTCTCTCTCTCTCTCTCTCTCTCTCTCTATCTCTATATCTCTGTCTCTCGGTCTCTCTCTGTCTGTCTATCTTTGTCTGTCTCTCTTTCTCTCTCTCTCTCTCTGTCTGTCTCTCTGTCTGTCTGTCTGTCTGTCTGTCTGTCTGTCTGTCTGTCTGTCTGTCTGTCTGTCTGTCTGCCTGTCTGTCTCTCTCTGACTCCTCTATATCTTTCTCTCCTTTCTTCATCCCTCCATGTCTGGGATATCTAGCTTTTCCATATTTCTTGTTAATTTTCACACTTTTTACGAGGGAGGAAAAAGCTCTTTGTTCACCCAGAGTACAGAGCACTGTGGGAGTGTGTGGGATCTGATCTGCTCTCTCACTCTCTTTTAGGTAAAGGGCAATTCTCTGTTCCTTCCACCTCCCACTGTTTCTGTTCCCCTGGTCTGTTCTCTAGTATCCTGCAGTCAAAATGTCTCCCACTAACTTCTTTTAAAGATCCCCCCCACACACAGATAATAGTAATAAAGTCACTTGGACGTGCCTTTTTAGGGCACTAATTCTGACCGCAGCCCTATGAGCCCTGGTGGAAAGAAGTGCACTATACAGGGCAGAGGGTACCATTTGAGACCTAGGCAAAGAGTGTTTCATTATTTACTGTTGTAGTCGACTGCTGAGACATAACTACATGAAACATTGATTTCACTGCCTTGAAATGTCCTTGTCAATCTTCCTCGATGCTCTCTCTCTCGCCTTTCTCTCTCCTCCCCGTTCCTTGTTTCTGTTTCCCTCCCCTCCCTACCCCCGTTAACCTCCCCACCAAGTACAAAATATTCCCTAGCTGTGCCCATATAATATCAACTAAGTTGTCTGACTTTGTGTTTTTTATTTATTTTTATTCATGTATTGCTGGACTCTATGGGCCGGTTTCTGGGATTAAGTCTGGACTAACACATTGGATGCTCCATTGTCTCCATTGGACTAAACTTAATCTTTGTCTGGGAAATGGACCCTGAATATATTTTAAATGAATAAATACAATTCTCCCTTCCAGACGCTCCATGTTCTGAGATGCAGGGGATGCTGTCCGGCCTGCTGCCCGACTCTCAGATCACGGCGTCATCCATGAGGGATATCCACGGCTCCATGGGGACGGCCAGGCTGGTAGCCAGCAGGTCAGGATGGTTCCCCAGCCCAACACAGCCTCTGGCCGGGGAGGAGTGGCTTCAGGTAAACAACGTGACCTTCTGGAAACCAAGAAACACTAAAAAAACATTTCAGAAATAATTATTCTTCAGCAGGTTTTTAGCTCATGTTTGAAAACTTAAATTCAAATAAAATTGTATTTGTCACCTGCATACTTGAATACAACAGTGAAATGCTGAATACAACAGGTGTAGTAGACCTTACAGTGAAATGCTGAATACAACAGGTGTAGACCTCACAGTGAAATGATGAATACAACAGGTGTAGTAGGCCTTACAGTGAAATGCTGAATACAACAGGTGTAGTAGACCTCACAGTGAAATGCTGAATACAACAGGTGTAGTAGACTTCACAGTGAAATGCTGAATACAACAGGTGTAGTGGACCTTACAGTGAAATGCTGAATACAACAGGTGTAGTAGACCTCACAGTGAAATGCTGAATACAACAGGTGTAGTAGACCTCACAGTGAAATGCTGAATACAACAGGTGTAGTAGACCTCACAGTGAAATGCTGAATACAACAGATGTAGTAGACCTCACAGTGAAATGCTGAATACAACAGGTGTAGTAGACCTTACAGTGAAATGCTGAATACAACAGGTGTAGGAGACCTTACAGTGTAATGCTGAATACAACAGGTGTAGTAGACCTCACAGTGAAATGCTGAATACAACAGGTGTAGTAGACCTCACAGTGAAATGCTGAATACAACAGGTGTAGTAGACCTTACAGGGAAATGCTGAATACAACAGGTGTAGACCTCACAGTGAAATGATGAATACAACAGGTGTAGTAGACCTTAGAGTGAAATGCTGAATACAACAGTTGTAGTAGACCTCACAGTGAAATGCTGAATACAACAGGTGTAGTAGACCTTAGAGTGAAATGCTGAATACAACAGGTGTAGTAGACCTCACAGTGAAATGCTGAATACAACAGGTGTAGTAGACCTCACAGTGAAATGCTGAATACAACAGGTGTAGGAGATCTTACAGTGTAATGCTGAATACAACAGGTGTAGTAGACCTTACAGTGAAATGCTGAATACAACAGGTGTAGGAGATCTTCCTGTGTGGCTCAGTCGGTAGAGCATGGCGCTTGCAACGCCAAGCGTCGTGGGTTCGATTCCCGCTGGGGCCACCCATATGTAAAAGTAGTGGCCCCAGCCGACTTGTAAGTCGCTTTGGACAAAAGCGTCTGCTAAATGGGATATATATATATAAGGACCTATATAAACCATCTTACAGTGTAATGCTGAATACAACAGGTGTAGTAGACCTTACAGTGAAATGCTGAATGCGACAGGTGTAGTAGACCTCACAGTGAAATGCTGAATACAACAGGTGTAGTAGACCTTACAGCGAAATGCTGAATACAACAGGTGTAGTAGACCTCACAGTGAAATGCTGAATACAACAGGTGTAGTAGATCTCACAGTGAAATGCTGAATACAACAGGTGTAGTAGACCTCACAGTGAAATGCTGAATACAACAGGTGTAGTAGACCTCACAGTGAAATGCTGAATACAACAGGTGTAGTAGACCTCACAGTGAAATGCTGAATACAACAGGTGTAGTAGACCTCACAGTGAAATGCTGAATACAACAGGTGTAGTAGACCTCACGCTGTTCCTTGCCTTCTGTCTCACTACCTCTGTCACTGTAAAGTGTGTTTTGCGATTTTAAATCACTTCATCTTTCCGTCGGTTTGTTTTGATCCAGGTGGACTTGGGGGTCCCCAAGACCGTACGCGGCGTCATCACCCAGGGAGTCAGGACAGTGGAGGGGAGTACCTCGGCTGAGAACAGGGCCTTCGTCAGGAAGTACCGCGTGTCTCACAGCCTGACGGGCAAGGACTGGACTTTTATCCTGGACAGAAAGACCAGCCATCCTAAGGTATGGGGAACACACACACACACATACATACAAACACACATTGTACACTATTCCCTATATAGTGCACTAGTTTTGACTACTTTTCAAAAGAAGTGCACTGTATAGTGAATAGTGTAGTATTGGGAACCCAGTTTCAGAGCCGTCACATTCAGAGACAAGTCTCCCTCCTGCGTCCTTCAGTTTGGAAAGAAAATAATTCAATTAGAGTGATAACTGCTGAGAGCTGCTCTGATAACATTTCTTGTGTGTTAATTAAAAACGTCTCTGTTCTGCCACCAACTTAGATTATATTACTATAGTAGTACTATGCTCCAGTAGGCAGTTTAAAGAAATACACACACACACACACACACACAGTTGGCGACAGGTTTTCATTCTAGAATACTTCATCTGCATAAAGAAAATAAGCATTTTCCACCACTGGTGTGTTTTCATCAAACTGACTTGTTGCGGATAAAATCTGTGATGACATAGGGCACGGGATGACATAGGGCACGGGATGACATAGGGCATGTGATGATATAGGGCACGTGGTGACATAGGGCACGTGGTGACATAGGGCACGTGATGACATAGGGCACGTGGTGACATAGGGCACGTGGTGACATAGGGCACGTGTTGATATAGGGTACGTGATGACATAGGGCACGTGATGACATAGGGCATGTGATGACATAAGGCATGTGATGACATAGGGCACGTGATGACATAGGGCACGTGATGACATAGGACAAAGGATGACATAGGGCACGTGATGACATAGGACAAAGGATGACATAGGGCATGTGATGACATGGGGCACGTGATGACATAGGACAAAGGATGACATATGACAAAGGATGACATAGGGCACGTGATGACATAGGGCACGTGGTGACATAGGGCACGTGGTGACATAGGGCACATGATGACATAGGGCACGTGATGACATAGGACACATGATGACATAGGACACGTGGTGACATAGGGCACATGATGACATAGGGCACGTGATGACATAGGACACGTGATGACAAAGGGCACGTGATGACATAGGACACGTGATGACATAGGACACGTGGTGACATAAGGCACGTGATGACATAAGGCACATTATGACATAGGGCACATGATGACAAAGGGCACATGATGACATAGGACACATGATGACATAGGACACGTGGTGACATGAGGCACGTGATGACATAGTGCACATGATGACATAGGGCACATGGTGACATAGGGCACATGATGACATAGGGCACGTGATGACATAGGGCACGTGATGACATAGGGCATGTGGTGACATAGGGCACGTGATGACATAGGGCACGTGGTGACATAGGGCACGTGTTTCAACGTGTTTCCATCTCTAGTGATAGTTATGTCCCTGTTGAACGATGCGATGACTATGGAGAATATTGCAATGGAGGAGAGCGGCAATATTGGTCTTTTGTCAAACGGCATGTGTTGCCTAATAAACTGCATGTTTTCCTGAGTCGTACTGGACCAGACACTATAACGTGACTTTGATATCCTTGTTATTATATCAATATTCACCCATAAAATGTGTTTCCAATAGATTTTACCGACACAAAAAAGATCCCACCATGTCGAACAAACTATTTATCGGGATTTATAAAATTGTACAGAAACGTCCTGTTTCCATCACAGCTGTTTTTATACAGTATGACTTTACTCGCATACTGTAGGTGGAAACGTGGTCAGTGTCTCTGCTACAGATTTATACATCTGTCTGCTCATATAGATCTCTCTTCTCATTGTCTCTGCTACAGATTTTTGAGGGAAACACACACTACGACACTCCAGAGATCCGTCGGTTTGAGGAGATAACGGCTCAGTTCATCAGGATCTACCCAGAGAGGTGGTCTCCTGCTGGGATAGGGATGAGGCTGGAGGTGCTGGGATGTGAACTGCCAGGTAAGGAGATGTGCTTCACCCCCATCTCTCCACGCACACATGGCATCGCTACTATGCCATGCTTTGCCATCTGTCTACCATCGGTGCAAACAAAAAGTTGTGCCAACATTACTGTAAAATAACACTACTGTAATATAACATCACTAAGATAACATTACTGTAAGATACCACTACTGTAAATAACACTACTGTAAAATACAATTACTGTAAGATAACACTACTGTAAATAACACTACTGTAAAATACAATTACTGTAAGATAACACTACTGTAAATAACACTACTGTAATATAACATTCCTACTGTAAAATAACACTACTGTAAGATAACATTACTGAGAGATAACACTACTGTAAGATAACACTACTGGAAGATACCACTACTGGTGGGATAACACTACTGTAATATAACATTACTGTAAATAACACTACTGTAATATAACATTATTGTAAATAACACTACTGTAATATAACTCTACTGTAATATAACATTACTACTGTAAAATAACACTACTGGTAAGATAACACTACTGTAATATAACTCTACTACTGTAAAATAAAGCGTCTGCCAGTTGGCTGACTTCTTTATATATTTATTTTTATTTAACCTTTATTTAACCAGGTAGGCCAGTTGAGAACACCTTTATTTAACCAGGTAGGCCAGTTGAGAACACCTTTATTTAACCAGGTAGGCTAGTTGAGAACACCTTTATTTAACCAGGTAGGCTAGTTGAGAACACCTTTATTTAAGCAGGTAGGCTAGTTGAGAACACCTTTATTTAAGCAGGTAGGCTAGTTGAGAACACCTTTATTTAACCAGGTAGGCTAGTTGAGAACACCTTTATTTAACCAGGTAGGCTAGTTGAGAACACCTTTATTTAACCAGGTAGGCTAGTTGAGAACACCTTTATTTAAGCAGGTAGGCTAGTTGAGAACACCTTTATTTAAGCAGGTAGGCTAGTTGAGAACACCTTTATTTAAGCAGGTAGGCTAGTTGAGAACACCTTTATTTAACCAGGTAGGCTAGTTGAGAACACGTTCTCATTTACAACTGCGATCTGGCCAAGATAAAGCAAAGCAGCTCGACACATACAGCAACACAGAGTAACACATGGAATAAACAAACATACAATCAATAATACAGTAGAAAAGTCTATATACATCATGTGCAAATGAGGTAAGATAAGGGAGGTAAAGGCAATAAATAGGCCATGGTGGCGAAGTAAATACAATATAGCAAGTAAACACTGGAATGGAAGATGTGCAGAAGATGAATGTGCTCTGACAGCTGGTGATTAAAGCTAGTGAGGGAGATATAAGTCTATTGAAGTCTATTAGTCTATTAGTCTATTAGTCTATTCATCTATTAGTCTATTAGTCTATTGGTCTATTGGTCTATTAGTCTATTCATCTATTAGTCTATTAGCCTATTGGTTTATGAAGTATATTAGTCTATTAGTCTATTAAGTCTATTAGTCTATGAAGTATATTAGTCTATTAGTCGATTAAGTATATTAGTCTATTAGTCTACTAGTCTATGAAGTCTATTAGTCTATGAAGTCTATTAGTCTATGAAGTCTATTAGTCTATGAAGTCTATGAAGTCTATTAGTCTATGAAGTCTATGAAGTCTATTAGTCTATTAGTCTAAGAAGTCTATTAGTCTATTAGTCTATTAGTCTATGAAGTCTATTAGTCTATGACGTCTATTAGTCTATGAAGTCTATTAGTCTATGAAGTCTATTAGTCTATCAGTCTATGAAGTCTATTAGTCTATTAGTCTATTCATCTATTAGTCTATTAGTCTATTGATTTATGAAGTATATTAGTCTATTAGTCTATTAGTCTATTAGTCTATGAAGTATATTAGTATATTAGTCTATGAAGTCTATGAAGTCTATTAGTCGATTAGTCTATGAAGTCTATTAGTCTATGAAGTCTATTAGTCTATTAGTCTATGAAGTCTATTAGTCTATGAAGTCTATTAGTCTATGAAGTCTATGAAGTCTATTAGTCTATTAGTCTAAGAAGTCTATTAGTCTATTAGTCTATTAGTCTATGAAGTCTATTAGTCTATGAAGTCTATTAGTCTATGAAGTCTATTAGTCTATGAAGTCTATGAAGTATATTAGTCTATTAGTCTATGAAGTCTATGAAGTCTATTAGTCTATTAGTCTATTAGTCTATTAGTATATTAGTCTATTAGTCTATTAGTATATGAAGTCTATGAAGTCTATTAGTCTATGAAGTCTATTAGTCTATTAGTATATTAGTCTATTAGTCTATTAGTATATGAAGTCTATGAAGTCTATTAGTCTATTAGTCTATTAGTCTATTAGTCTATTAGTATATTAGTCTATTAGTCTATTAGTATATGAAGTCTATGAAGTCTATTAGTCTATTAGTCTATTAGTCTATTAGTCTATTAGTCTATTAGTATATGAAGTCTATTAGTCTATTAGTCTATTAGTCTATTAGTCTATTAGTCTATGAAGTCTATGAAGTATATTAGTCTATTAGTCTATTAGTATATGAAGTCTATGAAGTCTATTAGTCTATTAGTCTATTAGTCTATTAGTCTATTAGTCTATTAGTCTATTAGTCTATTAGTATATGAAGTCTATTAGTCTATTAGTCTATTAGTCTATTAGTCTATTAGTCTATTAGTCTATGAAGTCTATGAAGTATATTAGTCTATTAGTCTATGAAGTCTATGAAGTATATTAGTCTATTAGTCTATTAGTCTATTAGTCTATTAGTCTATGAAGTCTATGAAGTATATTAGTCTATTAGTCTATTAGTCTATGAAGTCTATTAGTCTATGAAGTCTATGAAGTCTATTAGTCTATTAGTCTATGAAGTCTATGAAGTCTATTAGTCTATTAGTCTATTAGTCTATGAAGTCGATGAAGTCTATTAGTCTATTAGTCTATTAGTCTATGAAGTCTATTAGTCTATTAGTCTATGAAGTCTATTAGTCTCTGAAGTCTATGAAGTCTATTAGTCTATGAAGTCTATTAGTCTATGAAGTCTATGAAGTCTATTAGTCGATGAAGTCTATTAGTCTATTAGTCTATGAAGTCTATGAAGTCTATTAGTCTATTAGTCTATTAGTCTATGAAGTCTATTAGTCTATGAAGTCTATGAAGTCTATTAGTCTATTAGTCTATTAGTCTATGAAGTCTATGAAGTCTATTAGTCTATTAGTCTATTAGTCTATGAAGTCTATTAGTCTATGAAGTCTATTAGTCTATTAGTCTATGAAGTCTATTAGTCTATGAAGTCTATGAAGTCTATTAGTCTATGAAGTCTATTAGTCTATGAAGTCTATTAGTCTATTAGTCTATGAAGTCTATGAAGTCTATTAGTCTATTAGTCTATGAGGTCTATTAGTCTATTAGTCGATGAAGTCTATTAGTCTATTAGTCTATTAGTCTATGAAGTCTATGAAGTATATTAGTCTATTAGTCTATTAGTCTATGAAGTATATTAGTCTATTAGTCTATTAGTCTATGAAGTCTATTAGTCTATTAGTCTATTAGTCTATGAAGTCTATTAGTCTATTAGTCGATGAAGTATATTAGTCTATTAGTCTATTAGTCCATGAAGTCTATTAGTCTATGAAGTCTCTGAAGTCTATGAAGTCTATTAGTCTATGAAGTCTATTAGTCTATGAAGTCTATGAAGTCTATTAGTCGATGAAGTATATTAGTCTATTAGTCTATTAGTCTATGAAGTCTATTAGTCTATGAAGTCTATTAGTCTATGAAGTCTATTAGTCTATGAAGTCTATGAAGTCTATTAGTCTATGAAGTCTATTAGTCTATTAGTCTATGAAGTCTATTAGTCTATGAAGTCTATGAAGTCTATTAGTCTATTAGTCTATTAGTCTATGAAGTCTATGAAGTCTATTAGTCTATGAAGTCTATGAAGTCTATTAGTCTATGAAGTCTATGAAGTCTATTAGTCTATGAAGTCTATGAAGTCTACTAGTCTATGAAGTCTATTAGTCTATGAAGTCTATTAGTCTATGAAGTCTATGAAGTCTATTAGTCTATGAAGTCTATGAAGTCTATTAGTCTATGAAGTCTATGAAGTATATTAGTCTATTAGTCTATGAAGTCTATTAGTCTATTAGTCGATGAAATATATTAGTCTATTAGTCTATTAGTCTATTAGTCTATTAGTCTATTAGTCTATGAAGTCTATTAGTCTATTAGTCGATGAAGTCTATTAGTCTATTAGTCTATGAAGTCTATTAGTCGATGAAGTCTATTAGTCTATTAGTCTATTAGTCTATGAAGTCTATGAAGTCTATTAGTCTATTAGTCTATTAGTCTATGAAGTCTATTAATCTGTTAGTCTATTAGTCTATGAAGTCTATTAGTCTATTAGTCTATTAGTCGATGAAGTCTATTAGTCTATTAGTCTATGAAGTCTATGAAGTATATTAATCTATTAGTCTATTTGTCTATTAGTATATTAGTCTATTAGTCTATGACGTCAATTAGTCTATGAAGTCTATTAGTATATTAGCATATTAGTCTATTAGTCTATGAAGTATATTAGTCTATTAGTCTATTTGTCTATTAGTATATTAGTCTATTAGTTTATTAGTCTATGAAGTATATTAATCTATTAGTCTATTATTATATTAGTATATTAATCTATTAGTCTATTATTATATTAGTATATCAGTCTATGAAGTCTATGAAGTATTTTAATCTGTTAGTCTATGACGTCTATTAGTCTCTGAAGTCTATGAAGTCTGTTAGCCTATGAAGTTTATTAGTCTATTATACTTCATAGACTAGAGATAGACAGAGATATATCTCCTCCTGAGTCACCTGGCAGCCATGCAGGTGAAGATGAGGACAGGATATGACACTTGCCTTGAAGACGAGGACAGGATATGACACGTACCATGAAGACGAGCACAGGATATGACACGTACCTTGAAGACGAGCACAGGATATGACTCGTACCTTGAAGACGACGACAGGATATGACACGTACCTTGAAGACGACGACAGGATATGACACGTACCTTGAAGACGACGACAGGGTCTGACACATATGTTGAAGACATATGCCTATGAAAAGGTACCTGCCTGTGGGGTTGTGGGCTGACCACATATCCTTGCCCCTGCTTCTGGGAGGGCTGTAGATCCCGATGTGGGGCCAGAGGCATGTGGTGACGGGGGAGAGGTGGGAGAGAGGGAGAAAAGGGAGAGAGGTAGGAGAGAGGGAAAAAGGGAAAGAGGTGGGAGAGAGGGAGAGGTGGGAGAGAGGGAGAAAGGGGAGAGAGGTGGGAGAGAGGGAAAAAGGGAGAGAGGTGGGAGAGAGGGAGAAAAGGGAGAAAGGTGGGAGAGAGGTGTGAGAGAGGGAGAAAGGGGAGAGAGGTGGGAGAGAGGGAAAAAAGGGAGAGAGGTGGGAGAGAGGGAGAAAAGGGAGAAAGGTGGGAGAGAGGTGTGAGAGAGGGAGAGAGGGAGAAAAGGGAGAAAGGTGGGAGAGAGGTGTGAGAGAGGGAGAGAGGTGGGAGAAAGGTGAGAGAGAGAGGGAGAGAGTTGGGAGAGAGGTGGGAGAGAGGTAGAAAAGGGAGAAAGGTGGGAGAGAGGTGTGAGAGAGGGAGAGAGGTGGGAGAAAGGTGAGAGAGAGAGGGAGAGAGTTGGGAGAGAGTGGGAGAGAGGGAGAAAAGGGAGAAAGGTGGGAGAGAGGTGTGAGAGAGGGAGAAAAGGGAGAGAGGTGAGAGATGTAGGAAAGAGGGAAGAGAGGGCAAGGAGTCTGTCTTGTCATCCCTGAGAGTTGGGTAGTCCTGGGTTAAAGAGAGGAGAGGTGATAGCAGTGGCGGGTTTAGTGGGGGCTCAGTAACGGGTCAGTAGCGGCTCAGTAGCGGGTTTAGTGGAGGCTCAGTAGCGGGTCAGTGGCGGGTTTAGTGGAGGCTCAGTAACGGGTCAGTAGCGGCTCAGTAGCGGGTTTAGTGGAGGCTCAGTAGCGGGTCAGTAGCGGGTTTAGTGGAGGCTCAGTGGCGGGTTAGTAGCGGGTCAGTGGCGGGTTTAGTGGAGGCTCAGTGGCGGGTTAGTAGCGGGTTTAGTGGAGGCTCAGTGGCGGGTTAGTAGCGGGTCAGTGGCGGGTTTAGTGGAAGCTCAGCAGCGGGTCAGTAGCGGGTTTAGTGGAGGCTCAGTGGCGGGTTAGTAGCGGGTCAGTGGCGGGTTTAGTGGAGGCTCAGTAGCAGTTTAGTGGAGGCTCAGTAGCGGGTCAGTGGAGGCTCAGCAGCGGGTCAGTGGTGGGTTTAGTGGAGGCTCAGTAGCGGGTCAGTGGCGGGTTTAGTGGAGGCTCAGCAGCGGGTCAGTGGAGGCTCAGTAGCGGCTTAGTGGCGGGTTTAGTGGGGGCTCAGTAGCGGGTCAGTGGCGGGTTTAGTGGAGGCTCAGCAGCGGGTCAGTGGCGGGTTTAGTGGAGGCTCAGTGGCGGGTTTAGTGGAGGCTCAGCAGCGGGTCAGTGGCGGGTTTAGTGGAGGCTCAGCAGCGGGTCAGTGGCGGGTTTAGTGGAGGCTCAGCAGCGGGTCAGTGGCGGGTTTAGTGGAGGCTCAGCAGCGGGTCAGTAGCGGGTTTAGTGGAGGCTCAGCAGCGGGTCAGTGGCGGGTTTAGTGGAGGCTCAGCAGCGGGTCAGTAGCGGGTTTAGTGGAGGCTCAGCAGCGGGTCAGTGGCGGGTTTAGTGGAGGCTCAGTGGCGGGTTTAGTGGAGGCTCAGCAGCGGGTCAGTAGCGGGTTTAGTGGAGGCTCAGCAGCGGGTCAGTGGCGGGTTTAGTGGAGCAGTGGCGGGTTTAGTGGAGGCTCAGCAGCGGGTCAGTGGCGGGTTTAGTGGAGGCTCAGTAGCGGGTCAGTGGCGGGTTTAGTGGAGGCTCAGTAGCGGGTCAGTGGCGGGTTTAGTGGAGGCTCAGTAACGGGTTAGTAGCGGGTCAGTGGCGGGTTTAGTGGAGGCTCAGTAGCGGGTCAGTGGCGGGTTTAGTGGAGTGGCTTAGTAGCGGGTCAGTGGCGGGTTTAGTGGAGGCTCAGTAGCGGTTTAGTGGAGGCTCAGTAGGGTCAGTGGAGGCTCAGCAGCGGGTCAGTGGTGGGTTTAGTGGAGGCTCAGCAGCGGGTCAGTGGAGGCTCAGTAGTTAGTAGCGGGTTTAGTGGGGGCTCAGTAGCGGGTCAGTGGCGGGTTTAGTGGAGGCTCAGCAGCGGGTCAGTGGGGTGGAGGCTCAGTGCGGGTCAGTGGCGGGTTTAGTGGAGGCTCAGTAGGCGGGTGGAGTCAGCAGCGGGTCAGTGGCGGGTTTAGTGGAGGCTCAGCAGCGGGTCAGTGGTGGGTTTAGTGGAGGCTCAGTAGCGGGTCAGTGGCGGGTTTAGTGGAGGCTCAGCAGCGGGTCAGTGGCGGGTTTAGTGGGGGCTCAGCAGCGGGTCAGTGGTGGGTTTAGTGGAGGCTCAGTAGCGGGTCAGTGGCGGGTTTAGTGGAGGCTCAGTAGCGGGTCAGTGGCGGGTTTAGTGGAGGCTCAGCAGCGGGTCAGTGGCGGGTTTAGTGGCGGCTCAGCAGCGGGTCAGTGGCGGGTTTAGTGGAGGCTCAGTAGCGGGTCAGTGGCGGGTTTAGTGGAGGCTCAGTGGCGGGTTTAGTGGAGGCTCAGCAGCGGGTCAGTGGCGGGTTTAGTGGAGGCTCAGGCGGGTCAGTGGCGGGTTTAGTGGAGGCTCAGTAGCGGGTCAGTGGCGGGTTTAGTGGAGGCTCAGTAGCGGGTCAGTGGCGGGTTTAGTGGAGGCTCAGTCAGTGGCGGGTTTAGTGGAGGCTCAGCGCGGGTCAGTGGCGGGTTTAGTGGAGGCTCAGTAGCGGGTCAGTGGCGGGTTTAGTGGAGGCTCAGTGGCGGGTCAGTGGCGGGTTTAGTGGAGGCTCAGTAGCGGGTCAGTGGTGGGTTTAGTGGAGGCTCAGTGGCGGGTCAGTGGCGGGTTTAGTGGAGGCTCAGCAGCGGGTCAGTGGTGGGTTTAGTGGAGGCTCAGTAGCGGGTCAGTGGTGGGTTTAGTGGAGGCTCAGTAGCGGGTCAGTGGCGGGTTTAGTGGAGGCTCAGTAGCGGGTCAGTGGCGGGTTTAGTGGAGGCTCAGCGGGTCAGTGGTGGGTTTAGTGGAGGCTCAGTGGCGGGTCAGTGGCGGGTTTAGTGGAGGCTCAGCAGCGGGTCAGTGGTGGGTTTAGTGGAGGCTCAGTAGCGGGTCAGTGGTGGGTTTAGTGGAGGCTCAGCAGCGGGTCAGTGGTGGGTTTAGTGGGGGCTCAGCAGCGGGTCAGTGGCGGGTTTAGTGGGGGCTCAGCAGCGGGTCAGTGGTGGGTTTAGTGGAGGCTCAGTAGCGGGTCAGTGGTGGGTTTAGTGGAGGCTCAGTGGCGGGTCAGTGGCGGGTTTAGTGGAGGCTCAGTAGCGGGTCAGTGGCGGGTTTAGTGGAGGCGGGTCAGTAGCGGGTCAGTGGCGGGTTCAGTGGAGGCTCAGTGGCGGGTCAGTGGCGGGTCAGTGGTGGCGGGTTTAGTGGAGGCTCAGTCAGGCGGGTTTAGTGGAGGCTCAGTAGCGGGTCAGTGGCGGGTTTAGTGGCGGCTCAGTAGCGGGTCAGTGGCGGGTTTAGTGGAGGCTCAGTAGCGGGTCTCAGTGGCGGGTTTAGTGGAGGCTCAGTAGCGGGTCAGTGGCGGGTTTAGTGGAGGCTCAGTGGCGGTTCAGTGGCGGGTTTAGTGGAGGCTCAGTGGCGGGTCAGTGGCGGGTTTAGTGGAGGGCTCAGTGGCGGGTCAGTGGCGGGTTTAGTGGAGGCTCAGTAGCGGGTCAGTGGCGGGTTTAGTGGAGGCTCAGTAGCGGGTCAGTGGCGGGTTTAGTGGGGCTCAGTAGCGGGTCAGTGGCGGGTTTAGTGGAGGCTCAGTGGCGGGTCAGTGGCGGGTTTAGTGGAGGCTCAGTAGCGGGTCAGTGGCGGGTTTAGTGGAGGCTCAGTGGCGGGTCAGTGGCGGGTTTAGTGGAGGCTCAGTAACGGGTCAGTAGCGGGTCAGTGGCGGGTTTAGTGGAGGCTCAGTAGCGGGTCAGTGGGGTCAGGGTTTAGTGGAGGCTCAGTAGCGGGTCAGTGGCGGGTTTAGTGGGGGCTCAGTAGCGGGTCAGTGGCGGGTTTAGTGGAGGCTCAGTAGCGGGTCAGTGGCGGGTTTAGTGGAGGCTCAGTAGCGGGTCAGTGGCGGGTTTAGTGGAGGCTCAGTAGCGGGTCAGTGGCGGGTTTAGTGGAGGCTCAGTAGCGGGTCAGTGGCGGGTTTAGTGGAGGCTCAGTAGCGGGTCAGTGGCGGGTTTAGTGGAGGCTCAGTAACGGGTCAGTGGTGGGTTTAGTGGAGGCTCAGTAGCGGGTCAGTGGCGGGTTTAGTGGAGGCTCAGTAGCGGGTCAGTGGCGGGTTTAGTGGGGGCTCAGTAGCGGGTCAGTGGCGGGTTTAGTGGGGGCTCAGTAGCGGGTCAGTGGCGGGTTTAGTGGGGGCTCAGTAGCGGGTCAGTGGCGGGTTTAGTGGAGGCTCAGTAACGGGTCAGTGGCGGGTTTAGTGGGGGTTTAGTGGGGGCTCAGTAGCGGGTCAGTGGCGGGTTTAGTGGAGGCTCAGTAGCGGGTCAGTGGCGGGTTTAGTGGAGGCTCAGTAACGGGTCAGTGGCGGGTTTAGTGGAGGCTCAGTGGCGGGTCAGTGGCGGGTTTAGTGGAGGCTCAGTGGCGGGTTTAGTGGAGGCTCAGTGGCGGGTCAGTGGCGGGTTTAGTGGAGGCTCAGTGGCGGGTCAGTGGCGGGTTTAGTGGAGGCTCAGTAACGGGTCAGTGGCGGGTTTAGTGGAGGCTCAGTGGCGGGTCAGTGGCGGGTTTAGCGGAGGCTCAGTGGCGGGTTTAGTGGAGGCTCAGTGGCGGGTCAGTGGCGGGTTTAGTGGAGGCTCAGTGGCGGGTCAGTGGCGGGTTTAGTGGAGGCTCAGTGGCGGGTCAGTGGCGGGTTTAGTGGAGGCTCAGTAACGGGTCAGTGGCGGGTTTAGTGGAGGCTCAGTGGCGGGTTTAGTGGAGGCTCAGTGGCGGGTCAGTGGCGGGTTTAGTGGAGGCTCAGTAGCGGGTCAGTGGTGGGTTTAGTGGAGGCTCAGTGGCGGGTCAGTGGCGGGTTTAGTGGAGGCTCAGTAGCGGGTCAGTGGTGGGTTTAGTGGAGGCTCAGTAGCGGGTCAGTGGTGGGTTTAGTGGAGGCTCAGCAGCGGGTCAGTGGTGGGTTTAGTGGGGGCTCAGCAGCGGGTCAGTGGTGGGTTTAGTGGAGGCTCAGTAGCGGGTCAGTGGTGGGTTTAGTGGAGGCTCAGTAGCGGGTCAGTGGTGGGTTTAGTGGGGGCTCAGCAGCGGGTCAGTGGTGGGTTTAGTGGAGGCTCAGTAGCGGGTCAGTGGTGGGTTTAGTGGAGGCTTTAGTGGAGGCTCAGTGGCGGGTCAGTGGCGGGTCAGTGGCGGGTCAGTGGAGGGTTCAGTGGCGGCTCAGTGGCGGGTTTAGTGGGGGCTCAGTGGCGGGTCAGTGGCGGGTCAGTGGCGGGTTTAGTGGAGGCTCAGTGGCGGGTCAGTGGCGGGTTTAGTGGAGGCTCAGCAGCGGGTCAGTGGCGGGTTTAGTGGCGGCTCAGCAGCGGGTCAGTGGCGGGTTTAGTGGGGGCTCAGTAGCGGGTCAGTGGCGGGTTTAGTGGGGGCTCAGTAGCGGGTCAGTGGCGGGTTTAGTGGGGGCTCAGTAGCGGGTCAGTGGCGGGTTTAGTGGGGGCTCAGTAGCGGGTCAGTGGTGGGTTTAGTGGAGGGGTTCAGTGGGAAAAGCATTCCTCATGATGCTCTGACACTTACTGACAGTTGTGGCTGCTTTCAGTGATGTACTGTTGTTTGCCTTGCTTCTTGCCCTTTGTGCTGTTGTCTGTGCCCAATAATGTTTGTACAATGTTGTGCTGGTGCCATGCTGTGTTGTCATGTGTTGCTTCCTTGCTATGTTGTTGTCTTAGGTCTCTCTTGTCGTGATGTGTGTTTTGTCCTATATTTATATATGTTTTTAATATTTTTTAAATCCCAGCCCCTGCAGGAGGCTTTTTGCCTTTTGGTAGGCCTTCAGTGTAAATAATAATTTGTTCTTCACTGACTTGCCTAGTTAAATAAAGTTTAAATAAATAACAAAAAATAAAAGCTGGTTGAGAGAATGCCAAGAGTGTGCAAAGCAAGTCACCAAGGCAAAGGGTGGCTACTTTGAAGAATCTTAAATATAAAATATATTTTGATTTGTTTAATACTTTTTTGGTTACTACATGATTCCATATGTGCTATTTCATAGTTTTGATGTCTTCACTATTATTCTACAACGTAGAACATAGTAAAATAAAGAAAAACCCTGAAATGAGTTGGTACTGTGGGCACTGGGCAGAGTGGGCACTGGGCAGAGTGGGCACTGGGCAGAGTGGGCACTGGGCAGAGTGGGCACTGGGCAGAGTGGGCACTGGGCAGAGTGGGCATTGGGCAGAGTGGGCACAGGGCAGAGTGGGCACTGGGCAGAGTGGGCACTGGGCAGAGTGGGCACTGGGCAGAGTGGGCACTGGGCAGAGTGGGCACTGGGCAAAGTGGGCACTGGGCACTGGGCAGAGTGGGCACTGGGCAAAGTGGGCACTGGGCAAAGTGGGCACAGGGCAGAGTGGGCACTGGGCAGAGTGGGCACTGGGCAGAGTGGGCACTGGGCAGAGTGGGCACTGGGCAGAGTGGGCACTGGGCAGAGTGGGCATTGGGCAGAGTGGGCACTGGGCAGAGTGGGCACTGGGCAGAGTGGGCACTGGGCAGAGTGGGCACTGGGCAGAGTGGGCACTGCCTCCTGTGTGGCTGACTGATGTTCTGGTCTTCCTGGCTTTTTGTGTGAAGCAGCTAGCTAGCTAACAGTCATTCCTTTTCACTGATTACTTTCACATGTGAGAGACAAAGGCTCTGTTCCAACTCCAGCTTCTGGCTGTCAGGGGATTGGTGAGCCGGGCCCAGGGATACGACCCTCCCTCCCTCCTTCTTCTCCCCTGTTAGGACTGAGTGCTCTGGCTGCCTGAGAGCTGAGAATGTAATCATTCCTGTCCCTTCTTGTCTCTGCCAAGACTTCTGACTCCTGCTCCTCTCCTCAACTCCTCTCTTCCAGCACCCGGGAACCATTAAACACGGGAAGTGGCACATTTCCAGGTAGAGGCTATTACTGCTCCATCATCGGCCTGGGCCTCCTGGACCTCTGTCTTGTGTACATCACTGGCTGCCTCTCTCAGCCACCCAGACCTAAGACTATTCTACTATCTAGTGAGGGTTGAGGCTGAACTGAAGGATTTACCCTGCCTTTCTACTGCTCTCGTCTGGCTGTCTTTAAAGTGAGACGCACGGTAGTGCTTAGTGTTGGGTGCAGCTTCCCACACTATAGTCAACTATAGGCCCAGATTCAGCCCAGATCAGAGTTAGCTACAGATCAGATCAGATCAGCTACAGCCCAGATCAGCTACAGCCCAGATCAGAGTCAGCTACAGATCAGATCAGATCAGCTACAGCCCAGATCATACTCAGCTACGGCCCAGAGTCAGTTACAACCCAGATCAGAGTCAGCTACAGCCCAGATCAGAGTCAGCTACAAGCCAGATCAGAGTCAGCTACAACCTAGATCAGTCAGCTACAGCCCAGATCAGAGTCAGCTACAGCCCAGATCAGAGTCAGCTACAGCCCAGATCAGAGTCAGCTACAGCCCAGATCAGAGTCAGCTACAGCCCAGATCAGAGTCAGCTACGGCCCAGAGTCAGTTACAACCCAGATCAGAGTCAGCTACAGCCCAGAGCAGAGTCAGCTACAGCCCAGAGCAGAGTCAGCTACAGCCCAGAGCAGAGTCAGCTACAGCCCAGAGCAGAGTCAGCTACAGCCCAGAGCAGAGTCAGCTACAGCCCAGATCAGAGTCAGCTACAGCCCAGATCAGAGTCAGCTACGGCCCAGAGTCAGTTACAACCCAGATCAGAGTCAGCTACAGCCCAGATCAGAGTCAGCTACAGCCCAGAGCAGAGTCAGCTACAGCCCAGAGCAGAGTCAGCTACAGCCCAGAGCAGAGTCAGCTACAGCCCAGAGCAGAGTCAGCTACAGCCCAGATCAGAGTCAGCTACAGCCCAGAGCAGAGTCAGCTACAGCCCAGAGCAGAGTCAGCTACAGCCCAGAGCAGAGTCAGCTACAGCCCAGAGCAGAGTCAGCTACAGCCCAGATCAGAGTCAGCTACAGCCCAGATCAGAGTCAGCTACAGCCCAGAGCAGAGTCAGCTACAGCCCAGAGCAGAGTCAGCTACAGCCCAGATCAGAGTCAGCTACAGCCCAGATCAGAGTCAGCTACAGCCCAGATCAGAGTCAGCTACAGCCCAGAGCAGAGTCAGCTACAGCCCAGATCAGAGTCAGCTACAGCCCAGATCAGAGTCAGCTACAGCCCAGAGCAGAGTCAGCTACAGCCCAGATCAGAGTCAGCTACAGCCCAGAGCAGAGTCAGCTACAGCCCAGAGCAGAGTCAGCTACGGCCCAGAGCAGAGTCAGCTACAGCCCAGAGCAGAGTCAGCTACAGCCCAGATCAGAGTCAGCTACAGCCCAGAGCAGAGTCAGCTACAGCCCAGAGCAGAGTCAGCTACAGCCCAGATCAGAGTCAGCTACAGCCCAGATCAGAGTCAGCTACAGCCCAGAGCAGAGTCAGCTACAGCCCAGAGCAGACTCAGCAATTTTGTTGCTAGATTTATCAACTGTTCAGACTACCCTGGCAACTTTTTTTTTCCAAACAGCAACTAGCAACAAATTCAGCTACATTAAAAAATGAATTTGGAACGTTTATAGCAACTTTTGAAAAGTGACTAAAACGCTAAAATGCACGCATTTTCCCCTCGAAATGACACAAAAAACGATTTTCTCTGTCACACACTCAGTCACAACACACGTGCCTGGCTGCGAACGAGCACTGTGAGTGACGTCAACAGCAGGCGTTCAGCTCGTACACAGGCAGCAGCAGGCTCTCAGCTCGTACCCAGGCAGCAGCAGGCTCTCAGCTCGTACCCAGGCAGCAGCAGGCTCTCAGCTCGTACCCAGGCAGCAGCAGGCTCTCAGCTCGTACCCAGGCAGCAGCAGGCTCTCAGCTCGTACCCAGGCAGCAGCAGGCTCTCAGCTCGTACCCAGGCAGCAGCAGGCTCTCAGCTCGTACCCAGGCAGCAGCAGGCTCTCAGCTCGTACCCAGGCAGCAGCAGGCAGGCAGCAGCAGGCTCTCAGCTCGTACCCAGGCAGCAGCAGGCTCTCAGCTCGTACCCAGGCAGCAGCAGGCTCTCAGCTCGTACCCAGGCAGCAGCAGGCTCTCAGCTCGTACCCAGGCAGCAGCAGGCTCTCAGCTCGTACCCAGGCAGCAGCAGGCTCTCAGCTCGTACCCAGGCAGCAGCAGGCTCTCAGCTCGTACCCAGGCAGCAGCAGGCTCTCAGCTCGTACCCAGGCAGCAGCAGGCTCTCAGCTCGTACCCAGGCAGCAGCAGGCTCTCAGCTCGTACCCAGGCAGCAGCAGGCTCTCAGCTCGTACCCAGGCAGCAGCAGGTGTTCAGCTCGTACCCAGGCAGCAGCAGGCTCTCAGCTCGTACCCAGGCAGCAGCAGGTGTTCAGCTCGTACCCAGGCAGCAGCAGGCTCTCAGCTCGTACCCAGGCAGCAGCAGGCTCTCAGCTCGTACCCAGGCAGCAGCAGGCTCTCAGCTCGTACCCAGGCAGCAGCAGGCTCTCAGCTCGTACCCAGGCAGCAGCAGGCTCTCAGCTCGTACCCAGGCAGCAGCAGGCTCTCAGCTCGTACCCAGGCAGCAGCAGGCTCTCAGCTCGTAAAATCCCAGGCAGCACCAGGCAGCAGCAGGCTCTCAGCTCGTACCCAGGCAGCAGCAGGCTCTCAGCTCCTACCCAGGCTTACTTGATCACGCTCACGCAAATTACATCACAAACGTCCTTGAGCAACTTTTAGCAACAAATCAATCTGCCTCTAGCAATTTACCCTGAAAATTAGTTGGCAACACTGAGCGTGGTAGGTTACCAGTCAGGCCATTACATACGGTGTGGTAGGTTACCAGTCAGGTCATTACATACGGTGTGGTAGGTTACCAGTCAGGTCATTACATACGGTGTGGTAGGTTACCAGTCAGGCCATTACATACGGTGTGGTAGGTTACCAGTCAGGCCATTACATATGGTGTGGTAGGTTACCAGTCAGGTCATTACATAATATGTTAGACTGCCGGGCTGAATTACTAGAGAACGATGTTCTACTATACAGGAAGTTGTTATATTTCCCTCCAAGCCATTTCCAATGATGATGTTAATTATTCCCCTCTAATCAGGGCCTGATTTAGACCTGGGACACCAGGTGGGTGATTCCCCTCTAATCATGGACTGATTTAGACCTGGGACACCAGGTGGGTGATTCCCCTCTAATCGGGGACTGATTTAGACCTGGGACACCAGGTGGGTGATTCAACCCCAAATCAGGGACTGATTTAGACCTGGGACACCAGGTGGGTGATTCCCCTCTAATCAGGGACTGATTTAGACCTGGGACACCAGGTGGGTGATTCAACCCCAAATCAGGGACTGATTTAGACCTGGGACACCAGGTGGGTGATTCAACCCCAAATCAGGGACTGATTTAGACCTGGGACACCAGGTGGGTGATTCCCCTCTAATCAGGGACTGATTTAGACCTGGGACACCAGGTGGGTGATTCCCCTCTAATCAGGGACTGATTTAGACCTGGGACACCAGGTGGGTGATTCCCCTCTAATCAGGGACTGATTTAGACCTGGGACACCAGGTGGGTGATTCCCCTCTAATCATGGACTGATTTAGACCTGGGACACCAGGTGGGTGATTCCCCCAAATCAGGGACTGATTTAGACCTGGGACACCAGGTGGGTGATTCAACCCCAAATCAGGGACTGATTTAGACCTGGGACACCAGGGACTGGGTGGGTGATTCAACCCCAAATCAGGGACTGATTTATGGGACACCAGGTGATTCCCCTGATGGACTGATTTAGACCTGGGACACCAGATGGGTGATTCCCCTCTAATCATGGACTGATTTAGACCTAGGACACCAGGTGGGCGATTCCCCTCTAATCAGGGCCTGATTTAGACCTGGGACACCAGGAGGGTGATTCCCCTCTAATCAGGGACTGATTTAGACCTGGGACACCAGGTGGGTGATTCCCCTCTAATCAGGGCCTGATTTAGACCTGGGACACCAGGTGGGTGATTCCCCTCTAATCAGGGACTGATTTAGACCTGGGACACCAGGTGGGTGATTCCCCTCTAATCAGGGCCTGATTTAGACCTGGGACACCAGGTGGGTGATTCCCCTCTAATCAGGGCCTGATTTAGACCTGGGACACCAGGTGGGTGATTCCCCTCTAATCAGGGCCTGATTTAGACCTGGGACACCAGGTGGGTGATTCCCCTCTAATCAGGGACTGATTTAGACCTGGGACACCAGGTGGGTGATTCCCCTCTAATCAGGGACTGATTTAGACCTGAGACACCAGGTGGGTGATTCCCCTCTAATCAGGGACTGATTTAGACCTGGGACACCAGGTGGGTGATTCCCACCAGGTGGGTAATCAGGGACTGATTTAGACCTGGGACACCAGGTGGGTGATTCCCCTCTAATCAGGGCCTGATTTAGACCTGGGACACCAGGTGGGTGATTCCCCTCTAATCAGGGACTGATTTATACCTGAGACACCACCTTTATGTGGTATATTTACAGTTCCTTGTGTTTGATCCTGTTTCAAACCTTCAATGACTGCACTTCAGTTCTTCAAAAAACAATTAGATCCTCTCTCTCATCTCTGAAAAGAAAATCTCTCTCTCTCTCTCGAAACACAGACATGTCTGTGAAGGTGAGGTTGGGTCACATGATTGGAAAGAGAATGGGAGAGAGAGAGAGAGAGGTCTGTGAAGGTGAGGCTGGGTCACATGATTGGAAAGAGAATGGGTGAGAGAGAGAGAGAGGTCTGTGAAGGTGAGGCTGGGTCGCATGCTTGGAAAGAGAACGGTTGAGAGAGAGAGAGACAGGTCTGTGAAGGTGAGGCTGGGTCACATGATTGGAAAGAGAATGGGTGACAGAGAGAGAGACAGGTCTGTGAAGGTGAGGCTGGGTCACATGCTTGGAAAGAGAATGGGAGAGAGAGAGAGAGGTCTGTGAAGGTGAGGCTGGGTCACATGGTTGGAAAGAGAATGGGTGACAGAGAGAGACAGGTCTGTGAAGGTGAGGCTGGGTCACATGGTTGGAAAGAGAATGGGTGAGAGAGAGAGACAGGTCTGTGAAGGTGAAGGTTGTGTCTTTCTTCTCCTTTTCTCTCCGACCAACTCATTGCTGTCAAGCCCCAGTGTCACCTGAAGGTCTCAACTTCACAGCAATAACACAGTGACAGGATTTGACCTTCGTATAATGGGCCCTGACAGAGAGATGATGGCTGGGTTCTCTGTTCTCACTTATTATTTAGTCTGGGCAGTCAGTAGGGAAAGAGGAGGGAGACAGGAGAGAGACAGGAGATTTTGATTTTATTTTATTTTATTAGGATCTCTTTTAGTCCCCATTTTAGTTCCCATAAGTCCTTAACATTAAAATACAATTTATAATACAAACACACTTTCACATATAACACACTATTACACACATACATAATACACTAGCATAATGACCCAATAAATACTCAATCTAAAAAATTATTGATTCTTCATCTACTATAGTCCCACAACATTTCTATACAATATATTTAAATTGTTTTTAAATAATGTTTAAACTTATATATTGAAAGGTTTCTAGTTTGCTCAGTTAATTTATTCCATTTCTTTATTGCTCTAAATCAGAGAGACAGGAGAGAAACAGGAGGGAGAGAGGAGAGAGACAGGAGGGAGAGAGGAGAGAAACAGGAGGGAGAGAGGAGAGAGACAGGAGGGAGAGAGGAGAGAGACAGGAGAGAGACAGGAGGGAGAGAGGAGAGAGACAGGAGAGAAACAGGAGAGAAACATGAGGGAGAGAGGAGAGAGACAGGAGAGGACAGGAGGGAGAGAGGAGAGACAGGAGGGAGAAACAGGAGGGAGAGAGGAGAGAGAGAGGAGGGAGACAGGAGGGAGAGAGGAGAGAAACAGGAGAGAGACAGGAGAGAAACAGGAGAGAGACAGGAGGGAGAGAGGGGAGAGACAGGAGAGAAACAGGAGAGAAAGGGAGGGAGAGAGGAGAGAGACAGGAGAGAGACAGGAGGGAGAGAGAGAGAGACAGGAGGGAGAGAGGAGAGAAACAGGAGGGAGAGAGGAGAGAGAGAGAGAGAGACAGGAGGGAGAGAGGGAGAGAGACAGGAGAGAGACAGGAGGGAGAGATGAGAGAGACAGGAGGGAGAGAGAGACAGGAGAGAGACAGGAGAGAGAGGAGAGAAACAGGAGGGAGAGAGGAGAGAGACAGGAGGGAGAGAGGGGGGAGAGAGGAGAGAGACAGGAGGGAGAGAGGATAGAGACAGGATAGAGACAGGAGAGAGACAGGAGGGAGAGAGGAGAGAGACAGGAGAGAGACAGGAGAGAGACAGGAGAGAAACAGGAGAGAGACAGGAGGGAGAGAGGAGAGAGACAGGAGAGAAAGATGAGAGAGACAGGAGGGAGAAAGGAGAGAGACAGGAGAGAGAGAGAAGAGAGACAGGAGGAAGAGAGGAGAGAGACAGGAGGGAGAGAGGAGAGAGGCAGGAGGGAGAGAGGAGAGAGACAGTAGAGAGACAGGAGGGAGAGAGGAGAAACACAGGAGAGAGACAGGAGGGAGAGAGGAGAGAGACAGGAGAGAGACAGGAGAGAGGTAGAGAGAAGAGAAACAGGAGGGAAACAGGAGAGAGGAGGGAGAGAGGAGATACAGTTTAGGGGGAACAGGAGACAGGAGGAAGAGAGGAGGGAGACAGGAGAGGGGAGAGAGAAAGGAGAGACGAGGGAGAGACGAGGGAGAGAGGAAAGAGAGGAGGGAGACAAGAGAGAGAGGGAGGAAGACAGAAGAGAGGGAGAGATGAGAGAGAAAAGGGAGGACGGAGACAGGAGAGAGAAGGGGGAGAGAGGAGGGAAGAAGGAGAGAGCAGGTAAGAGGTGACAGAGCAGAGAAGATGGAGAGAGCAGGGAAGAGGGAGAAAGCAGGGAAGAGGGAGAGAGGAGGGAGGCGGGAGAGAGAAGAGAGAGAGTAAAGAGACAGGAGTGAAAGGAGGGAGAGAGGAGAGATGAGAGAGAGGAGAGAGAGGAGAGAAGAGAGACAATAGAGAGAGAAGAAGGAGGGAGGAGATATAGAAGGGGTAGGGGAGGGAGATGAGAGAGAAGAGGGAGTGAGGATGGCGACAGGAGGAGAGAGGAGGGAGGAGAGAAGAGGGGGTGAGGAGGGAGACAGGAGAAGGAGAGAGGAGGGATAGGAGAGAGAAGAGGGAGTGACACAGGAGGAGAGAGGAGGGAGATGAGGGTTAGGATCAGGTAGAGGACTGTCTTAGTGAAGAATCGTAACTCGATGGTCTCGTAAAGCAACAAAAGATTGCAAAACTTGGTGTTACCCACGCCGCTCTCAAATTAGGATTCATCCATAACATTCTGGCAGTATGCTGAATTTGGTGTTGCCTTTCTGGGCCCCCAGGGCTGTCTGGGGGGTTAATTGGGTTTTCAAAGGTTATCAAATGAATACAGTTTAATGTCTGAACCAATCAGTAGGAGCTGGGCCTTCTCTTTCATGTGCGGGTTTAATATTTATACATTATTAATAATGTATTCCATTTAGCAGACACTTTCATCAGTCATGAGTGTCATGTGGAGGGGCGTGGTTTATATAGCTAGATAGCTACTCTACAGGGGGTAACATTTGACTGTAAGGGTGTCAGCAAATCCAGTTAACAGTTTACACTATTTGCCTATGGCAAAGATACTTATATGTCTCCCCTTTAATCTGTGTCTGGCGTTAGCTAGTTACTGGTTAGCGAGGTCTTCATCTGTGTCTGGCGTTAGCTAGTTACTGGTTAGCTAGGTCTTCATCTGTCTGGTGTTAGCAAGTTACTGGTTAGCTAGGTCTTCATCTGTGTCTGGCGTTAGCTAGTTACTGGTTAGCGAGGTCTTCATCTGTCTGGTGTTAGCTAGTTACTGGTTAGCTAGGTCTTCATCTGTGTCTGGTGTTAGCTAGTTACTGGTTAGCTAGGTCTTCATCTGTGTCTGGTGTTAGCTAGTTACTGGCTAGCTAGGTCTTCATCTGTGTCTGGTGTTAGCTAGGTACTGGTTAGCGAGGTCTTCATCTGTGTCTGGCGTTAGCTAGTTACTGGTTAGCTAGGTCTTCATCTGTGTCTGGTGTTAGCTAGTTACTGGTTAGCTAGGTCTTCATCTGTGTCTGGTGTTAGCTAGTGACTGGTTAGCTTGGTCTTCATCTGTGTCTCGTGTTAGCTAGTTACTGGTTAGCTAGGTCTTCATCTGTGTCTGGCGTTAGCTAATTACTGGTTAGCTAGGTCTTCATATGTGTCTGGTGTTAGCTAGTTACTGGTTAGCTAGGTCTTCATCTGTGTCTGGCGTTAGCTAGTTACTGGTTAGCTAGGTCTTCATCTGTGTCTGGCGTTAGCTAGTTACTGGTTAGCTAGGTCTTCATCTGTGTCTGGCGTTAGCTAGTTACTGGTTAGCTTGGTCTTCATCTGTGTCTGGCGTTAGCTAGTTACTGGTTAGCTAGGTCTTCATCTGTGTCTGGCGTTAGCTAGTTACTGGTTATCTAGGTCTTCATCTGTGTCTGGTGTTAGCTAGTTACTGGTTAGCTAGGTCTTTATCTGTGTCTGGTGTTAGCTAGTTACTGGTTAGCTTGGTCTTCATCTGTGCCTGGCGTTAGCTAGTTACTGGTTAGCTTGGTCTTCATCTGTGTCTGGCGTTAGCTAGTTACTGGTTAGCTTGGTCTTCATCTGTGTCTGGCGTTAGCTAGTTACTGGTTAGCTAGGTCTTCATCTGTGTCTGGCGTTAGCTAGTTACTGGTTAGCTTGGTCTTCATCTGTGTCTGGCGTTAGCTAGTTACTGGTTAGCTAGGTCTTCATATGTGTCTGGTGTTAGCTAGTTACTGGTTAGCTAGGTCTTCATCTGTGTCTGGCGTTAGCTAGTTACTGGTTAGCTAGGTCTTCATCTGTGTCTGGCGTTAGCTAGTTACTGGTTATCTAGGTCTTCATCTGTGTCTGGTGTTAGCTAGTTACTGGTTAGCTAGGTCTTCATCTGTGTCTGGCGTTAGCTAGTTACTGGTTAGCTTGGTCTTCATCTGTGCCTGGCGTTAGCTAGTTACTGGTTAGCTTGGTCTTCATCTGTGCCTGGCGTTAGCTAGTTACTGGTTAGCTTGGTCTTCATCTGTGCCTGGCGTTAGCTAGTTACTGGTTAGCTAGGTCTTCATCTCTGTCTGGCGTTAGCTAGTTACTGGTTAGCTAGGTCTTTATCTGTGTCTGCTGTTAGCTAGTTACTGGTTAGCTTGGTCTTCATCTGTGCCTGGCGTTAGCTAGTTACTGGTTAGCTTGGTCTTCATCTGTGTCCTGGCGTTAGCTAGTTACTGGTTAGCTTGGTCTTCATCTGTGTCTGGCGTTAGCTAGTTACTGGTTAGCTAGGTCTTCATCTGTGTCTGGCGTTAGCTAGTTACTGGTTAGCTTGGTCTTCATCTGTTTCTGGCGTTAGCTAGTTACTGGTTAGCTAGGTCTTCATCTGTGTCTGGTGTTAGCTAGTTACTGGTTAGCAATCACTGATACGATTTCAATGTAGTTTGAGTTTCTTTGTGCATCATTAAATTAGCTTGAGATGAATGTACTGCAACACTGGTCACTGCATCCAAGTTTCTTGACAAAGTCGATTCAAAGAACTGTCAGTCAAGGACTAGTAAAGGTAGAGTAATGACTCTATGGTAGTGTAATGACTCTATGGTAAAGGTAGAGTAATGACTCTATGGTAAGGGTAGAGTAATGACTCTATGGTAAAGGTAGAGTAATGACTCTATGGTAAAGGTAGTGTAATGACTCTATGGTAGTGTAATGACTCTATGGTAAAGGTAGAGTAATGACTCTATGGTAAAGGTAGTGTAATGACTCTATGGTAAAGGTAGAGTAATGACTCTATGGTAAAGGTAGTGTAATGACTCTATGGTAACGGTAGAGTAATGACTCTATGGTAAAGGTAGTGTAATGACTCTATGGTAAAGGTAGAGTAATGACTCTATGGTAAAGGTAGTGTAATGACTCTATGGTAGTGTAATGACTCTATGGTAGTGTAATGACTCTATGGTAAAGGTAGAGTAATGACTCTATGGTAGTGTAATGACTCTATGGTAGTGTAATGACTCTATGGTAGTGTAATGACTCTATGGTAGTGTAATGACTCTATGGTAAAGGTAGAGTAATGACTCTATGGTAGTGTAATGACTCTATGGTAAAGGTAGAGTAATGACTCTATGGTAAAGGTAGAGTAATGGCTCTATGGTAAAGGTAGAGTAATGACTCTGGTAGTGTAATGACTCTATGGTAAAGGTAGAGTAATGACTCTATGGTAAAGGTAGAGTAATGGCTCTATGGTAAAGGTAGAGTAATGACTCTATGGTAAAGGTAGAGTAATGGCTCTATGGTAAAGGTAGAGTAATGACTCTATGGTAAAGGTCGAGTAATGACTCTATGGTAAGGGTAGAGTAATGACTCTATGGTAGTGTACTGCCTCTATAGTAAAGGTAGTGTAATGACTCTATGGTAAAGGTAGAGTAATGACTCTATGGTAGTGTAATGACTGTATGTTAAATGTAGAGTAATGACTCTATGGTAGTGTACTGCCTGTATAGTAAAGGTAGTGTAATGACTCTATGGTAAAGGTAGAGTAATGACTCTATGGTAGTGTAATGACTAGATAGATGTAGAGATGTAGAGTAATGACTACTACACTACTGGTAGTGTAATGACTCTATGGTAGTGTAATGGCTCTATGGTAAAGGTAGAGTAATTACTCTATGGTAAAGGTAGTTTAATGACTCTATGGTAGTGTAATGACTCTATGGTAAAGGTAGAGTAATTACTCAATGGTAAAGGTAGTGTAATGACTCCATGGTAGTGTAATGACTCTATGGTAAAGGTAGAGTAATGACTCTATGGTAGTGTAATGACTCTATGGTAAAGGTAGAGTAATGACTCTATGGTAAAGTTAGAGTAATGACTCTATGGTAAGGGTAGAGTAATGACTCTATGGTAGTGTAATGACTCTATGGTAAAGGTAGAGTAATGACTCTATGGTAAAGGTAGAGTAATGACTCTATGGTAGTGTAATGACTCTGGTAAATGGTAGTGTAATGACTCTATGGTAGTGTAATGACTCTATGGTATTGTAATGACTCTATGGTAGTGTACTGCCTCTATAGTAAAGGTAGTGTAGAGTAATGACTCTATGGTAAAGCTAGTGTAATGACTCTATGGTAGTGTAATGACTCTATGGTAAAGGTAGAGTAATGAATCTATGGTAAAGGTTGAGTAATGACTCTATGGTACTGTAATGACTCTATGGTAGTGTAATGCCTCTATAGTAAAGGTAGTGTAGTAATGACTCTATGGTAAAGCTAGTGTAATGACTCTATGGTACTGTAATGACTCTATGGTAGTGTAATGACTCTATGGTAGTGTAATGACTCTATGGTAATTGTAGAGTAATGACTCTATGGTAGTGTAATGACTTTATGGTAGTGTAATGACTCTATGGTAAGGGTAGAGTAATGACTCTATGGTAAAGGTACTGTAATGAATCTATGGTAGTGTAATGACTCCATGGTAGTGTAATGACTCTATGGTAAGGGTTGAGTAATGACTCTATGGTAGTGTAATGACTGTATGTTAAATGTAGAGTAATGACTCTATGGTAGTGTACTGCCTGTATAGTAAAGGTAGTGTAATGACTCTATGGTAAAGGTAGAGTAATGACTCTATGGTAGTGTAATGACTAGATAGATGTAGAGATGTAGAGTAATGACTACTACACTACTCTATGGTAGTGTAATGACTCTATGGTAGTGTAATGGCTCTATGGTAAAGGTAGAGTAATTACTCAATGGTAAAGGTAGTGTAATGACTCCATGGTAGTGTAATGACTCTATGGTAAAGGTAGTGTAATGACTCTATGGTAGTGTAATGACTCTATGGTAAGGGTAGAGTAAAGACTCTATGGTAAAGGTAGAGTAATGACCCTATGGTAGTGTAATGACTCTATGGTAAAGGTGAGTAATGACTCTATGGTAAAGTTAGAGTAATGACTCTATGGTAAGGGTAGAGTAATGACTCTGGTAGTGTACTGCCTCTATAGTAAAGGTAGTGTAATGACTCTATGGTAAAGGTAGAGTAATGACTCTATGGTAGTGTAATGACTCTGGTAAATGTAGAGTAATGACTCTATGGTAGTGTAATGACACACTCACACATGGTACACACATCACACACACACACACACACAACTCTATGGTATTGTAATGACTCTATGGTAGTGTACTGCCTCTATAGTAAAGGTAGTGTAGAGTAATGACTCTATGGTAAAGCTAGTGTAATGACTCTATGGTAGTGTAATGACTCTATGGTAAAGGTAGAGTAATGAATCTATGGTAAAGGTTGAGTAATGACTCTATGGTACTGTAATGACTCTATGGTAGTGTACTGCCTCTATAGTAAAGGTAGTGTAGAGTAATGACTCTATGGTAAAGCTAGTGTAATGACTCTATGGTACTGTAATGACTCTATGGTAGTGTAATGACTCTATGGTACTGTAATGACTCTATGGTCATGTAATGACTCTATGGTACTGTAATGACTCTATGGTAGTGTAATGACTCTATGGTAACGGTAGAGTAATGACTCTATGGTAAAGGTAGAATAATGACTCTATGGTAGTGTAATGCCTCTATAGTAAATGTAGTGTAATGACTCTATGGTAGTGTAATGACTCCATGGTAAAGGTAGAGTAATGACTCTGTGGTAAAGGTAGTGTAATGACTCTATGGTAGTGTAATGACTCTATGGTAAAGGTAGAGTAATGACTCTATAGTAAAGGTAGAGTAATTACTCTATGGTAAATGTAGAGTAATGACTCTATGGTAGTGTAATGACTCAAAGGTAGTGTAATGACTCTATGGTAGTGTAATGACTCTATGGTACTGTAATGACTCTATGGTCATGTAATGCCTCTATGGTAGAGTAACGACTCTATGGTCATGTAATCACTCTATGGTAGTGTAATGACTCTATGGTACTGTAATGACTCTATGGTAGAGTACTGACTCTATGGTACTGTAATGACTCTATGGTACTGTAATGACTCTATGGTAGAGTAATGACTCTATGGTACTGTAATGACTCTATGGTAGAGTAATGACTTTATTGTACTGTAATGACTCTATGGTCATGTAATGACTCTATGGTACTGTAATGACTCTATGGTAGTGTAATGACTCTATGGTAAAGGGGCTGACTGTAATAGCTCAATATATCTCCTACACTTTGCTTTACATACCAACTCAGGGGACTTTGGCATAAGCTTGAAACTACCATTGGCAGGATGAGGAGTGGTGATAGATTGAGACAGGTTTTACCCACAATATTTCCATATGTGTCCATGTGTACTGTAGGCTCCTGTGTGATGTGTGTTTTGGGTTGTTCCTAGTGTATAATGGTAACAGTATAGAGTTACATAAGAAGACCACGCAGTCCTCTGTTGATGTCCTGCCAACCTGAGTTAGTACACAGCTCTTTCATTTGAGAGAGACGGAATAATTCAGCTCCTCTCTGCCCCACCACACACTTACACACACACACACACACACACACACACACACACACACACTCACACTCACACACATACAAACACACACACACACACACACACACACACACACTCGCACACATTCAAACACACCCACACACACACACACACACACACACACACACAACACACACACACAGGCTGTGTCCAGGTTTACTGGGTTAGACACACACACACACACACACACACACACACACACTCACACTCACACACACACACACACACACACACACACACACACACACACACACACACACACAAGACCAAGCTCACCGCTCACACATCCTAGCGATCCCGATGACTCATGGAAAAAGCTGCCTGAATAACCAAACAAGAAGCAAGAACAACAGTGGTTTCAGGTTTACTGGGAGGGGATAGACTACAGGCTATGTCCAGGTTTACTGGGAGGGGACAGACTACAGGCAGTGTCCAGGTTTACTGGGAGGGGGACAGACTACAGGCTGTGTCCAGGTTTACTGGGAGGGGACAGACTACAGGCTATGTCCAGGTTTACTGGGAGGGGGACAGACTACAGGCTGTGTCCAGGTTTACTGGGAGGGGACAGACTACAGGCTGTGTCCAGGTTTACTGGGAGGGGGACAGACTACAGGCTATGTCCAGGTTTACTGGGAGGGGACAGACTACAGGCTGTGTCCAGGTTTACTGGGAGGGGACAGACTACAGGCTGTGTCCAGGTTTACTGGGAGGGGACAGACTACAGGCTGTGTCCAGGTTTACTGGGTTAGACTACAGGCTGTGTCCAGGTTTACTGGGAGGGGACAGACTACAGGCTGTGTCCAGGTTTACTGGGAGGGGGACAGACTACAGGCTGTGTCCAGGTTTACTGGGAGGGGACAGACTACAGGCTGTGTCCAGGTTTACTGGGAGGGGACAGACTACAGGCTGTGTCCAGGTTTACTGGGTTAGACTACAGGCTGTGTCCAGGGTTACTGGGTTAGACTACAGGCTGTGTTCAGGGTTACTGGGTTAGACTACAGGCTGTGTCCAGGTTTACTGGGAGGGGACAGACTACAGGCAGTGTCCAGGTTTACTGGGAGGGGACAGACTACAGGCTGTGTCCAGGTTTACTGGGTTAGACTACAGGCTGTGTCCAGGTTTACTGGGAGGGGACAGACTACAGGCTGTGTTCAGGTTTACTGGGAGGGGACAGACTCCAGGCTATGTCCAGGTTTACTGGGAGTGGACAGACTACAGGCTGTGTCCAGGTTTACTGGGTTAGACTACAGGCTGTGTCCAGGTTTACTGGGAGGGGACAGACTACAGGCTGTGTCCAGGTTTGCTGGGTTAGACTACAGGCTGTGTCCAGGTTTACTGGGAGGGGACAGACTACAGGCTGTGTCCAGGTTTACTGGGAGGGGACAGACTAAAGGCTATGTCCAGGTTTACTGGGTTAGACTACTGGCTGTGTCCAGGTTTACTGGGTTAGACTACAGGCTGTGTCCAGGGTTACTGGGTTAGACTACAGGCTGTGTTCAGGTTTACTGGGAGGGGACAGACTACAGGCTGTGTCCAGGTTTACTGGGTTAGACTACAGGCTGTGTCCAGGGTTACTGGGTTAGACTACAGGCTGTGTCCAGGTTTACTGGGTTAGACTACAGGCTGTGTCCAGGTTTACTGGGTTAGACTACAGGCTGTGTCCAGGGTTACTGGGTTAGACTACAGGCTGTGTCCAGGGTTACTGGGAGGGGACAGACTACAGGCTGTGTCCAGGGTTACTGGGTTAGACTACAGGCTGTGTCCAGGGTTACTGGGTTAGACTACAGGCTGTGTCCAGGTTTACTGGGTTAGACTACAGGCTGTGTCCAGGGTTACTGGGAGGGGACAGACTACAGGCTGTGTCCAGGTTTACTGGGAGGGGACAGACTACAGGCTGTGTCCAGGTTTACTGGGTTAGACTACAGGCTGTGTCCAGGTTTACTGGGTTAGACTACAGGCTGTGTCCAGGTTTACTGGGAGGGGACAGACTACAGGCTGTGTCCAGGTTTACTGGGAGGGGACAGACTACAGGCTGTGTCCAGGTTTACTGGGAGGGGACAGACTACAGGCTGTGTCCAGGTTTACTGGGAGGGGGACAGACTACAGGCTGTGTCCAGGTTTACTGGGTTAGACTACAGGCTGTGTCCAGGTTTACTGGGAGGGGACAGACTACAGGCAGTGTTCAGGTTTACTGGGAGGGGACAGACTACAGGCTGTGTCCAGGTTTACTGGGTTAGACTACAGGCTGTGTCCAGGGTTACTGGGAGGGGACAGACTACAGGCTGTGTCCAGGGTTACTGGGTTAGACTACAGGCTGTGTCCAGGGTTACTGGGTTAGACTACAGGCTGTGTCCAGGGTTACTGGGTTAGACTACAGGCTGTGTCCAGGGTTACTGGGTTAGACTACAGGCTGTGTCCAGGGTTACTGGGTTAGACTACAGGCTGTGTCCAGGGTTACTGGGTTAGACTACAGGCTGTGTCCAGGTTTACTGGGTTAGACTACAGGCTGTGTCCAGGGTTACTGGGTTAGACTACAGGCTGTGTTCAGGGTTACTGGGTTAGACTACAGGCTGTGTCCAGGGTTACTGGGTTAGACTACAGGCTGTGTCCAGGGTTACTGGGTTAGACTACAG
>NW_027016670.1:259428-294428 GCF_036934945.1 Oncorhynchus masou masou
TAGACTAATACTATACCACCACCCAATAGACTAATACTATACCACCAACCAATAGACCAATATTATACCACCCAATAGACTAATACTATACCACCAACCACTAGACTAATACTATACCACCACCCAATATACACTAATACTATACCACCACCCAATAGACACTAATACTATACCACCACCCAATAGACTCTAATACTATACCACCACCCAATAGACACTAATACTATACCACCACCCAATAGACTCTAATACTATACCACCACCCAATAGACTCTAATACTATACCACCACCCAATAGACACTAATACTATACCACCACCCAATAGACTCTAATACTATACCACCACCCAGACTAATACTATACCACCACCCAATAGACTCTAATATTATACCACCACCCAATAGACTCTAATACTATACCACCACCCAATAGACTCTAATACTATACCACCACCCAATAGACTCTAATACTATACCACCACCCAATAGACTCTAATACCACCACCACCCAATAGACTAATATTATACCACCACCCAATAGACTAATACTATACCACCAACCACTAGACTAATACTATACCACCACCCAATAGACTAATACTATACCACCAACCACTAGACTAATACTATACCACCACCCAATAGACTCTAATACTATACCACCACCCAGTAGACTAATACTATACCACCAACCACTAGACTAATATTATACCACCCAATAGACTCTAATACTATACTACCACCCAATAGACTAATACTATACCACCACCCAATAGACACTAATACTATACCACCACCCAATAGACTAATATTATACCACCACCCAATAGACTCTAATACTATACCACCACCCAATAGACTCTAATACTATACCACCACCCAATAGACTCTAATACTATACCACCACCCAATAGACTAATACTATACCACCACCCAATAGACTAATACTATACCACCACCCAATAGACTAATACTATACCACCACCCAATAGACTAATACTAATACTATACCACCACCCAATAGACTCTAATACTATACCACCACCCAATAGACTAATACTATACCACCACCCAATAGACTAATATTATACCACCACCCAATAGACTACTATACCACCACCCAATAGACTCTAATACTATACCACCACCCAATAGACTCTAATACTATACCACCACCCAATAGACTAATACTTATACCACCACCCAATAGACTCTAATACTATACCACCACCTCACCCACTAGACTAATACTATACCACCACCCAATAGACTAATACTATACCACCACCCAATAGACTCTAATACTATACCACCACCCAATAGACTCTAATACTATACCACCACCCAATAGACTAATACAATACCACCAACCAATAGACTAATATTATACCACCCAATAGACTAATACTATACCACCACCCAATAGACTAATACTATACCACCACCCAATATACTAATACTATACCACCACCCAATAGACTCTAATACTATATCACCACCCAATAGACTAATATTATACCACCCAATAGACTAATACTATACCACCCAATAGACTAATACTATACCACCACCCAATAGACTCTAATACTATACCACCACCCAATAGACTAATATTATACCACCACCCAGTAGACTCTAATACTATACCACCACCCACTAGAATAATACTATACCACCACCCAATAGACTAATACTATACCACCACTCAACAGACTCTAATATAATACCACCCAATAGACTAATACTATACCACCACGCAATAGACTAATACTATACCACCAACCAATAGACTAATACTATACCACCACCCAATAGACTAATACTATACATACCAACCAATAGACTCTAATACTATACCACCACCCAATAGACTAATACTATACCACCAACCACTAGACTAATAGTATACCACCCAATAGACTCTAATACTATACTACCACCCAATAGACTCATACTATACCACCACCCAATAGACTCTAATACTATACCACCACCCAATAGACTCTAATACTATACCACCACCCAATAGACTCTAATATTATACCACCACCCAATAGACACTAATACTATACCACCACCCAATAGACTCTAATACTATACCACCACCCAATAGACTCTAATATTATACCACCACCCAATAGACACTAATACTATACCACCACCCAATAGACTCTAATATTATACCACCACCCAATAGACTCTAATACTATACCACCACCCAATAGACTCTAATATTATACCACCACCCAATAGACTCTAATACTATACCACCACCCAATAGACTCTAACATTATACCACCACCCAATAGACTCTAATACTATACCACCACCCAATAGACTCTAATACTATACCACCACCCAATAGACTCTAATACTATACCACCACCCAATAGACTCTAATACTATACCACCACCCAATAGACTCTAATACTATACCACCACCCAATAGACTCAAATACTATACCACCACCCAATAGACTCTAACATTATACCACCACCCAATAGACTCTAATACTATACCACCACCCAGTAGACTAATACTATACCACCACCCAGTAGACTCTAATATTATACCACCACCCAATAGACTCTAATACTATACCACCACCCAATAGACTCTAATATTATACCACCACCCAGTAGACTCTAATACTATACCACCAACCAATAGACTCTAATACTATACCACCCAATAGACTAATACTATACCACCAACCACTAGAATAATACTATACCACCACTCAACAGACTCTAATATAATACCACCCAATAGACTAATACTATACCACCACCCAATAGACTAATACTATACCACCAACCAATAGACTAATATTATACCACCCAATAGACTAATACTATACCACCAACCACTAGACTAATACTATACCACCACCCAATAGACTAATACTATACCACCACCCAATAATACTATACCACCACCCAATAGACTAATACTATACCACCAACCACTAGACTAATATTATACCACCACCCAATAGACTCTAATACTATACCACCACCCAATAGACTCTAATACTATACCACCACCCAATAGACTCTAATACTATACCACCACCCAATAGACTCTAATACTATACCACCACCCAATAGACTCTAATATTATACCACCACCCAATAGACTCTAATACTATACCACCACCCAATAGACTCTAATATTATACCACCACCCAATAGACACTAATACTATACCACCACCCACTAGACTCTAATATTATACCACCACCCAATAGACTCTAATACTATACCACCACCCACTAGACTCTAATATTATACCACCACCCAGTAGACTCTAATATTATACCACCACCCAATAGACACTAATACTATACCACCACCCACTAGACTCTAATATTATACCACCACCCAGTAGACTCTAATACTATACCACCACCCAATAGACTCTAACATTATACCACCACCAAATAGACTCTAATACTATACCACCACCAAATAGACTCTAATACTATACCACCACCCAATAGACTCTAATAGACTATACCACCACCCAATAGACTCTAATACTATACCACCACCCAATAGACTCTAATACTATACCACCACCCAATAGACTCTAATACTATACCACCACCCAATAGACTCTAATACTATACCACCACCCAATAGACTCTAATACTATACCACCACCCAATAGACTCTAATACTATACCACCACCCAATAGACTCTAATACTATACCACCACCCAATAGACTCTAATACTATACCACCACCCAATAGACTCTAATACTATACCACCACCCAATAGACTCTAATACTATACCACCACCCAATAGACTCTAATACTATACCACCACCCAATAGACTCTAATACTATACCACCACCCAATAGACTCTAATACTATACCACCACCCAATAGACTCTAATACTATACCACCACCCAATAGACTCTAATACTATACCACCACCCAATAGACTCATACTATACCACCACCCAATAGACTCTAATACTATACCACCACCCAATAGACTCTAATACTATACCACCACCCAGTAGACTAATACTATACCACCACCCAATAGACTCTAATACTATACCACCACCCAATAGACAGACTCTAATACTATACCACCACCCAATAGACTCTAATACTATACCACCACCCAATAGACTCTAATACTATACCACCACCCAATAGACTAATACTATACCACCACCCAATAGACACTAATACTATACCACCACCCAATAGACTCTAATACTATACCACCACCCAATAGACTCTAATATTATACCACCACCCAATAGACACTAATACTATACCACCACCCAGTAGACTCTAATACTATACCACCACCCAATAGACTCTAATACTATACCACCACCCAATAGACTCTAATACTATACCACCACCCAATAGACTCTAATACTATACCACCACCCAGTAGACTCTAATACTATACCACCACCCAGTAGACTAATACTATACCACCACCCAGTAGACTCTAATACTATACCACCACCCAATAGACTCTAATACTATACCACCACCCAATAGACTCTAATACTATACCACCACCCAATAGACTCTAATACTATACCACCACCCAATAGACTCTAATACTATACCACCACCCAATAGACTCTAATACTATACCACCACCCAATAGACTAATACTATACCACCACCCAATAGACTCTAATACTATACCACCACCCAATAGACTAATACTATACCACCACCCAATAGACACTAATACTATACCACCACCCAATAGACTCTAATATTATACCACCACCCAATAGACTCAAATACTATACCACCACCCAATAGACTCTAACATTATACCACCACCCAATAGACTCTAATACTATACCACCACCCAGTAGACTCTAATACTATACCACCACCCAGTAGACTAATACTATACCACCACCCAGTAGACTAATACTATACCACCACCCAATAGACTAATACTATACCACCACCCAATAGACTCTAATACTATACCACCACCCAATAGACTCTAATACTATACCACCACCCAATAGACTCTAATACTATACCACCACCCAATAGACTCTAATACTATACCACCACCCAGTAGACTCTAATACTATACCACCACCCAATAGACTCTAATACTATACCACCACTCTAATACTATACCACCACCCAATAGACTCTAATACTATACCACCACCCAATAGACTCTAATACTATACCACCACCCAATAGACTAATACTATACCACCACCCAATAGACTAATACTATACCACCACCCAATAGACTAATAGACTAATACTATACCACCACCAAATAGACTCTAATACTATACCACCACCCAATAGACTCTAATATTATACCACCACCCAGTAGACTCTAATACTATACCACCACCCAATAGACTCTAACATTATACCACCACCAAATAGACTCTAATACTATACCACCACCAAATAGACTCTAATACTATACCACCACCCAATAGACTCTAATACTATACCACCACCCAATAGACTCTAATACTATACCACCACCCAATAGACTCTAATATTATACCACCACCCAATAGACTCAAATACTATACCACCACCCAATAGACTCTAACTATACCACCACCCAATAGACTAATACCACCACCCAATAGACTCTAATACTATACCACCACCCAATAGACTCTAATACTATACCACCACCCAATAGACTAATACTATATAGACTAATACTATACCACCACCCAATAGACTAATACTACTCTAATACTATACCACCACCCAATAGACTCTAATACTATACCACCACCCAATAGACTCTAATACTATACCCCCACCCAATAGACTAATACTATACCACCACCCAATAGACTCTAATACTATACCACCACCCAATAGACTCTAATACTATACCACCACCCAATAGACTCTAATACTATACCACCACCCAATAGACTCTAATACTATACCACCACCCAATAGACTCTAATACTATACCACCACCCAATAGACTCTAATACTATACCACCACCCAATAGACTCTAATACTATACCACCACCCAATAGACTAATACTATACCACCACCCAATAGACTCTAATACTATACCACCACCCAATAGACTAATACTATACCACCACCCAATAGACTCTAATACTATACCACCACCCAATAGACTCTAATACTATACCACCACCCAATAGACTAATACTATACCACCACCCAATAGACTCTAATACTATACCACCACCCAATAGACTCTAATATTATACCACCACCCAATAGACTCTAATACTATACCACCACCTCTAATACTACTCCACCCAATAGAATACTATACCACCACCCAATAGACTCTAATACTATACCACCACCCAATAGACTCTAATACTATACCACCACCCAATAGACTCTAATACTATACCACCACCCAATAGACTCTAATACTATACCACCACCCAATAGACTCTAATACTATACCACCACCCAATAGACTCTAATACTATACCACCACCCAATAGACTCTAATACTATACCACCACCCAATAGACTAATACTATACCACCACCCAATAGACTCTAATACTATACCACCACCCAATAGACTCTAATACTATACCACCACCCAATAGACTCTAATACTATACCACCACCCAATAGACTCTAATACTATACCACCACCCAATAGACTCTAATACTATACCACCACCCAATAGACTCTAATACTATACCACCACCCAATAGACTCTAATACTATACCACCACCCAATAGACTCTAATACTATACCACCACCCAATAGACTCTAATACTATACCACCACCCAATAGACTCTAATACTATACCACCACCCAGTAGACTCTAATACTATACCACCACCCAATAGACTCTAATACTATACCACCACCCAATAGACTAATACCCACCACCCAATAGACTCTAATACTATACCACCACCCAATAGACTCTAATATTATACCACCACCCAATAGACTCTAATACTATACCACCACCCAATAGACTCTAATACTATACCACCACCCAATAGACTCTAATACTATACCACCACCCAATAGACTCTAATACTATACCACCACCCAATAGACTCTAATACTATACCACCACCCAATAGACTCTAATACTATACCACCACCCAATAGACTCTAATACTATACCACCACCCAATAGACTCTAATAGAACTAATACTATACCACCACCCAGTAGACTCTAATACCACCACCCAATAGACTCTAATACTATACCACCACCCAATAGACTCTAATACTATACCACCACCCAATAGACTCTAATACTATACCACCAATAGACTAATACTATACCACCACCCATAGACTATACTAATACTATACCACCACCCAATAGACTCTAATACTATACCACCACCCAATAGACTAATACTATACCACCACCCAATAGACACTAATACTATACCACCACCCAATAGACTCTAATATTATACCACCACCCAATAGACTCAAATACTATACCACCACCCAATAGACTCTAATACTATACCACCACCCAATAGACTCTAATATTATACCACCACCCAATAGACTCTAATACTATACCACCACCCAATAGACTCTAATACTATACCACCACCCAATAGACTCTAATACTATACCACCACCCAATAGACTCTAATACTATACCACCACCCAATAGACTCTAATACTATACCACCACCCAATAGACTCTAATACTATACCACCACCCAATAGACTCTAATACTAACCACCACTCTAATACTACTAGACTCTAATACCACCACCCAATAGACTCTAATACTATACCACCACCCAATAGACTCTAATATAGACTCTAATACTATACCACCACCCAATAGACTCTAATACTATACCACCACCCAATAGACTCTAATACTATACCACCACCCAATAGACTCTAATACTATACCACCACCCAATAGACTCTAATACTATACCACCACCCAATAGACTCTAATACTATACCACCACCCAATAGACTATAGACTCTAATACTATACCACCACCCAATAGACTCTAATACTATACCACCACCCAATAGACTCTAATACTATACCACCACCCAATAGACTCTAATACTATACCACCACCCAATAGACTCTAATACTATACCACCACCCAATAGACTCTAATACTATACCACCACCCAATAGACTCTAATACTATACCACCACCCAATAGACTCTAATACTATACCACCACCCAATAGACTCTAATACTATACCACCACCCAATAGACTCTAATACTATACCACCACCCAATAGACTCTAATACTATACCACCACCCAATAGACTCTAATATTATACCACCACCCAATAGACTCTAATACTATACCACCACCCAATAGACTCTAATATTATACCACCACCCAATAGACTCTAATACTATACCACCACCCAGTAGACTCTAATACTATACCACCACCCAGTAGACTAATACTATACCACCACCCAGTAGACTAATACTATACCACCACCCAGTAGACTAATACTATACCACCACCCAGTAGACTCTAATACTATACCACCACCCAATAGACTCTAATACTATACCACCACCCAGTAGACTCTAATACTATACCACCACCCAGTAGACTAATACTATACCACCACCCTATACCACCACCCAATAGACTAGACTCTAATACTATACCACCACCCAGTAGACTCTAATACTATACCACCACCCAATAGACTCTAATACTATACCACCACCCAATAGACTCTAATACTATACCACCACCCAATAGACTCTAATACTATACCACCACCCAATAGATACTAGACTAATACTATACCACCACCCAATAGACTCTAATACTATACCACCACCCAATAGACTCTAATACTATACCACCACCCAATAGACTCTAATACTATACCACCACCCAATAGACTCTAATACTATACCACCACCCAATAGACTAATACCACCACCCACTAGACTATACCACCACCCAATAGACTCTAATACTATACCACCACCCAATAGACTAATACTATACCACCACCCAGTAGACTCTAATACTATACCACCACCCAATAGACTCTAATACTATACCACCACCCAATAGACTCTAATACTATACCACCACCCAATAGACTCTAATACTATACCACCACCCAATAGACTCTAATACTATACCACCACCCAATAGACTCTAATACTATACCACCACCCAATAGACAATACTATACCACCACCCAATAGACTAATACTATACCACCACCCAATAGACTCCACCCAATAATAATACTATACCACCACCCAGACTAGACTATACTAATACTATACCACCACCCAATAGACTCTAATACTATACCACCACCCAATAGACTCTAATACTATATACCACCACCCAGTAGACTCTAATACTATACCACCACCCAATAGACTCTAATACTATACCACCACCCAATATGCTCTAATACTATACCACCACCCAATAGACTCTAATACTATACCACCACCCAATAGACTCTAATACTATACCACCACCCAATAGACTCTAATACTATACCACCACCCAGTAGACTCTAATACTATACCACCACCCAATAGACTCTAATACTATACCACCACCCAATAGACTCTAATACTATACCACCACCCAATAGACTCTAATACTATACCACCACCCAGTAGACTCTAATACTATACCACCACCCAATAGAGTCTAATACTATACCACCACCAAGTAGACTCTAATACTATACCACCCCCCAATAGACTCTAATACTATACCACCACCCAGTAGACTAATACTATACCACCACCCAATAGACTCTAATACTATACCACCACCCAATAGACTCTAATACTATACCACCACCCAATAGACTCTAATACTATACCACCACCCAATAGACTCTAATACTATACCACCACCCAATAGACTAATACTATACCACCAACCAATAGACTCTAATACTATACCACCACCCAATAGACTAATACTATACCACCAACCAATAGACTAATATTATACCACCCAATAGACTCTAATACTATACTACCACCCAATAGACTCTAATACTATACCACCACCCAATAGACTCTAATATTATACCACCACCCAATAGACACTAATACTATACCACCACCCAATAGACTCTAATACTATACCACCACCCAATAGACTCTAATATTATACCACCACCCAATAGACTCTAATACTATACCACCAACCAAAAGACTAATATTATACCACCCAATAGACTAATACTATACCACCAACCACTAGACTAATACTATACCACCACCCAATAGACTAATACTATACCACCACCCAATAGACACTAATACTATACCACCACCCAATAGACTCTAATACTATACCACCACCCAATAGACTCTAATACTATACCACCACCCAGACTAATACTATACCACCACCCAGTAGACTCTAATACTATACCACCACCCAGTAGACTCTAATACTATACCACCACCCAATAGACTCTAATACTATACCACCACCCAATAGACTCTAATACCCAGTAGACTAATACCACCACCCAATAGACTAATACTATACCACCACCCAGTAGACTAATACTATACCACCACCCAGTAGACTAATACTATACCACCACCCAGTAGACTCTAATACTATACCACCAATAGACTCTAATACTATACCACCACCCAGACTAATACTATACCACCACCCAATAGACTCTAATACTATACCACCACCCAATAGACTCTAATACTATACCACCACCCAATAGACTCTAATACTATACCACCACCCAATAGACTCTAATACTATACCACCACCCAGTAGACTCTAATACTATACCACCACCCAATAGACTCTAATACTATACCACCACCCAATACTCTACTATACCACCACCCAATAATAATACTATACCACCACCCAATAGACTAATACTATACCACCACCCAGTAGACTCTAATACCACCCAATAGACTAATACTATACCACCACCCAATAGACTCTAATACTATACCACCACCCAATAGACTCTAATACTATACCACCACCCAGTAGACTCTAATACTATACCACCACCCAATAGACTCCACCACCCAATAATACTATACCACCACCCAATAGACTAATACTATACCACCACCCAATAGACTCTAATACTATACCACCACCCAATAGACTAGACTAATACTAATACTATACCACCACCCAATAGACTCTAATACTATACCACCACCCAATAGACTCTAATACTATACCACCACCCAATAGACTCTAATACTATACCACCACCCAATAGACTCTAATACTATACCACCACCCAATAGACTCTAATACTATACCACCACCCAATAGACTCTAATACTATACCACCACCCAATAGACTCTAATACTATACCACCACCCAATAGACTCTAATACTATACCACCACCCAATAGACTCTAATACTATACCACCACCCAATAGACTCTAATACTATACCACCACCTCAATAGACTCTAATACTATACCACCACCCAATAGACTCTAATACTATACCACCACCCAGTAGACTCTAATACTATACCACCACCCAATAGACTAATACTATACCACCACCCAATACTATACCACCACCCAGTAGACTCTAATACTATACCACCACCCAATAGACTCTAATACTATACCACCACCCAGTAGACTCTAATACTATACCACCACCCAATAGACTCTAATACTATACCACCACCCAGTAGACTCTAATACTATACCACCACCCAATAGACTCTAATACTATACCACCACCCAGTAGACTCTAATACTATACCACCACCCAGTAGACTCTAATACTATACCACCACCCAATAGACTCTAATACTATACCACCACCCAATAGACTCTAATACTATACCACCACCCAATAGACTCTAATACTATACCACCACCCAATAGACTCTAATACTATACCACCACCACCACAGACTAATAGACTCTAATACTATACCACCACCCAATAGACTAATACTATACCACCACCCAATAGACTCTAATACTATACCACCACCCAATAGACTCTAATACTATACCACCACCCAGTAGACTCTAATACCACCACCAATAGACTCTAATACTATACCACCACCCAATAGACTCTAATACTATACCACCACCCAATAGACTACCACCACCCAATAATACTATACCACCACCCAATAGACTCTAATACTATACCACCACCCAATAGACTCTAATACTATAGACTCTAATACTATACCACCACCCATAGACTCTAATACTATACCACCACCCAATAGACTCTAATACTATACCACCACCCAATAGACTCTAATACTATACCACCACCCAATAGACTCTAATACTATACCACCACCCAATAGACTCTAATACTATACCACCACCCAATAGACTCTAATACTATACCACCACCCAATAGACTCTAATACTATACCACCACCCAATAGACTCTAATACTATACCACCACCCAATAGACTCTAATACTATACCACCACCCAATAGACTAATACTATACCACCACCAATAGACTCTATACCACCACCCAATAGACTAATACTATACACCACCCAATAGACTCTAATACTATACCACCACCCAATAGACTCTAATACTATACCACCACCCAATAGACTAGACTAATACTATACCACCACCCAATAGACTCTAATACTATACCACCACCCAATAGACTCTAATACTATACCACCACCCAATAGACTCTAATACTATACCACCACAATAGACTCTAATACTATACCACCACCCAATAGACTCTAATACTATACCACCACCCACCACCACCCAATAGACTCTAATACTATACCACCACCCAGTAGACTCTAATACTATACCACCACCCAATAGACTCTAATAATATACCACCACCCAATAGACTCTAATACTATACCACCACCCAATAGACTAATATTATACCACCACCCAGTAGACTCTAATACTATACCACCACTCAATAGACTCTAATACTATACCACCACCCAGTAGACTCTAATACTATACCACCACCCAATAGACTCTAATACTATACAAACACCCAGTAGACTAATACTATACCACCACCCAATAGACTAATACTATACCACCACCCAATAGACTCTAATATTATACCACCACCCAATAGACTCTAATACTATACCACCACCAAGTAGACTCTAATACTATACCACCACCCAGTAGACTCTAATACTATACCACCACCCAGTAGACTCTAATACTATACCACCACCCAATAGACTCTAATACTATACCACCACCCAATAGACTCTAATACTATACCACCACCCAATAGACTCTAATACTATACCACCACCCAGTAGACTCTAATACTATACCACCACCCAATATACTCTAATACTATACCACCACCCAATAGACTCTAATAATATACCACCACCCAATAGACTCTAATACTATACCACCACCCAATAGACTAATATTATACCACCACCCAGTAGACTCTAATACTATACCACCACCCAATAGACTCTAATACTATACCACCACCACCAAATAGACTCATACTATACCACCACCCAATAGACACTAATACTATACCACCACCCAATAGACTCTAATACTATACCACCACCCAGTAGACTAATATTATACCACCACCCAATAGACTCTAATACTATACCACCACCCAATAGACTCTAATATTATACCACCACCCAATAGACTCTAATACTATACCACCACCCAATAGACTCTAATACTATACCACCACCCAGTAGACTCTAATACTAGACTCTATACCACCACCCAGTAGACTCTAATACTATACCACCACCCAGTAGACTCTAATACTATACCACCACCCAATATACTCTAATACTATACCACAACCCATTAGACTCTAATACTATACCACCACCCACTAGACTCTAATACTATACCACCACCCAATAGACTCTAATACTATACCACCACCCAATAGACTCTAATACTATACCACCACCCAATAGACTCTAATACTATACCACCACCCAATAGACTCTAATACTATACCACCACCCAGTAGACTAGACTATACCACCACCCAATAATACTAATACCACCACCCAGTAGACTCTAATACTATACCACCACCCAATAGACTCTAATACTATACCACCACCCAGTAGACTCTAATACTATACCACCACCCAATAGACTCTAATACTATACCACCACCCAGTAGACTCTAATACTATACCACCACCCAATAGACTCTAATACTATACCACCACCCAGTAGACTCTAATACTATACCACCACCACCCACAGTAGACTCTAATACTATACCACCACCCAATAGACTCTAATACTATACCACCACCCAATAGACTCTAATACTATACCACCACCCAATAGACTCTAATACTATACCACCACCCAATAGACTCTAACATTATACCACCACCCAATAGACTCTAATACTATACCAATACTATACCACCACAATAGACTCTAATACTATACCACCACCCAGTAGACTAATACTATACCACCACCCAGTAGACTAATACTATACCACCACCCAGTAGACTCTAATACTATACCACCACCCAATAGACTCTAATACTATACCACCACCCAGTAGACTCTAATACTATACCACCACCCAGTAGACTATACCACCACCCAAGACTAATACTATACCACCACCCAATAGACTCTGATACTATACCACCACCCAATAGACTCTAATACTATACCACCACCCAGTAGACTCTAATACTATACCACCACCCAATAGACTATAATACTATACCACCACCCAGTAGACTAATACTATACCACCACCCAATAGACTCTAATACTATACCACCACCCAATAGACTCTAATACTATACCACCACCCAGTAGACTCTAATACTATACCACCACCCAATAGACTCTAATACTATATCACCACCCAATAGACTCTAATACTATACCACCACCCAATAGACTCTAATACTATACCACCACCAAGTAGACTCTAATACTATACCACCACCCAGTAGACTCTAATACTATACCACCACCCAGTAGACTCTAATACTATACCACCACCCAGTAGACTCTAATACTATACCACCACCCAATAGACTCTAATACTATATCACCACCCAATAGACTCTAATACTATACCACCACCCAATAGACTCTAATACTATACCACCACCCAGTAGACTCTAATACTATACCACCACCCAGTAGACTCTAATACTATACCACCACCCAATAGACTCTAACCACCCAGTAGACTAATATACCACCACCCAATAGACTCTAATACTATACCACCACCCAATAGACTCTAATAGACTATACCCACCCACCTCTAATAGACTCTAATACTATACCACCACCCAATAGACTCTAATACTATACCACCACCCAGTAGACTCTAATACTATACCACCACCCAATAGACTCTAATACTATACCACCACCCAGTAGACTCTAATACTATACCACCACCCAGTAGACTAATACTATACCACCACCCAGTAGACTCTAATACTATACCACCACCCAATAGACTCTAATACTATACCACCACCCAGTAGACTCTAATACTATACCACCACCCAATAGACTCTAATACTATACCACCACCCAATAGACTCTAATACTATACCACCACCCAGTAGACTCTAGACTATACCACCACCCAGTAGACTCTAATACTATACCACCACCCAATAGACTCTAATACTATACCACCACCCAATAGACTCTAATACTATACCACCACCCAGTAGACTCTAATACTATACCACCACCCAATAGACTCTAATACTATACCACCACCCAATAGACTCTAATACTATACCACCACCCAGTAGACTCTAATACTATACCACCACCCACTAGACTCTAATACTATACCACCACCCAGTAGACTAATACTATACCACCACCCAGTAGACTCTAATACTATACCACCACCCAATAGACTCTAATACTATACCACCACCCAGTAGACTAGTACTATACCACCACCCAATAGACTCTAATACTATACCACCACCCAGTAGACTAATACTATACCACCACCCAATAGACTCTAATACTATACCACCACCAAGTAGACTCTAATACTATACCACCACCCAGTAGACTCTAATACTATACCACCACCCAGTAGACTCTAATACTATACCACCACCCAGTAGACTCTAATACTATACCACCACCCAATAGACTCTAATACTATACCACCACCCAATAGACTCTAATACTATACCACCACCCAGTAGACTCTAATACTATACCACCACCCAATAGACTCTAATACTATACCACCACCCAATAGACTCTAATACTATACCACCACCCAATAGACTCTAATACTATACCACCACCCAGTAGACTCTAATACTATACCACCACCCAGTAGACTCTAATACTATACCACCACCCAGTAGACTCTAATACTATACCACCACCCAGTAGACTCTAATACTATACCACCACCCAGTAGACTCTAATATTATACCACCACCCAATAGACTCTAATACTATACCACCACCCAGTAGACTCTAATATTATACCACCACCAAATAGACTCTAATACTATACCACCACCCAGTAGACTCTAATACTATACCACCACCCAATAGACTCTAATACTATACCACCACCAAATAGACTCTAATACTATACCACCACCCAGTAGACTCTAATACTATACCACCACCCAATAACTAATATTATACCACCACCAAATAGACTCTAATACTATACCACCACCCAGTAGACTCTAATACTATACCACCACCCAATATACTCTAATACTATACCACCACCCAGTAGACTCTAATACTATACCACCACCCAATATACTCTAATACTATATCACCACCCAGTAGACTCTAATACTATACCACCACCCACTAGACTAATACTATACCACCACCCAGTAGACTCTAATACTATACCACCACCCAATAGACTAATACTATACCACCACCCAGTAGACTCTAATACTATACCACCACCCAATAGACTCTAATACTATACCACCACCCAGTAGACTCTAATACTATACCACCACCCAATAGACTCTAATACTATACCACCACCCAATAGACTCTAATACTATACCACCACCCAGTAGACTCTAATACTATACCACCACCCAATAGACTCTAATACTATACCACCACCCAATAGACTCTAATACTATACCACCACCCAGTAGACTCTAATACTATACCACCACCCAATAGACTCTAATACTATATACCCAGTAGACTCTAATACTATACCACCACCCATAGACTCTAATACTATACCACCACCCAGTAGACTCTAATACTATACCACCACCCAGTAGACTCTAATACTATACCACCACCCAGTAGACTCTAATACTATACCACCACCCAATAGACTCTAATACTATACCACCACCCAGTAGACTCTAATACTATACCACCACCCAATAGACTCTAATACTATACCACCACCCAGTAGACTCTAATACTATACCACCACCCAGTAGACTCTAATACTATACCACCACCCAGTAGACTCTAATACTATACCACCACCCAGTAGACTCTAATACTATACTCTAATACTATACCACCACCCAGTAGACTCTAATACTATACCACCACCCAATAGACTCTAATACTATACCACCACCCAGTAGACTCTAATACTATACCACCACCCAATAGAGACTCTAATAATATACCACCACCAAATAGACTAATACTATACCACCACCCAGTAGACTCTAATACTATACCACCACCCAGTAGACTCTAATACTATACCACCACCCAGTAGACTCTAATACTATACCACCACCCAATAGACTCTAATACTATACCACCACCCAGTAGACTCTAATATTATACCACCACCAAATAGACTCTAATACTATACCACCACCCAGTAGACTCTAATACTATACCACCACCCAATAGACTCTAATACTATACCACCACCCAGTAGACTCTAATACTATACCACCACCCAATAGACTCTAATACTATACCACCACCCAGTAGACTCTAATACTATACCACCACCCAATATACTCTAATACTATATCACCACCCAGTAGACTCTAATACTATACCACCACCCACTAGACTAATACTATACCACCACCCAGTAGACTCTAATACTATACCACCACCCAATAGACTATACCACCACCCAGTAATACTATACCACCACCCAGTAGACTCTAATACTATACCACCACCCAATAGACTCTAATACTATACCACCACCCAGTAGACTCTAATACTATACCACCACCCAATAGACTCTAATACTATACCACCACCCAATAGACTCTAATACTATACCACCACCCAGTAGACTCTAATACTATACCACCACCCAATAGACTCTAATACTATACCACCACCCAATAGACTCTAATACTATACCACCACCCAGTAGACTCTAATACTATACCACCACCCAATAGACTCTAATACTATACCACCACCCAATAGACTCTAATACTATACCACCACCCAGTAGACTCTAATACTATACCACCACCCAATATACTCTAATACTATATCACCACCCTAATACTATACCAGACTCTAATACTATACCACCACCCACTAGACTAATACTATACCACCACCCAGTAGACTCTAATACTATACCACCACCCAATAGACTAATACTATACCACCACCCAGTAGACTCTAATACTATACCACCACCCAATAGACTCTAATACTATACCACCACCCAGTAGACTCTAATACTATACCACCACCCAATAGACTCTAATACTATACCACCACCCAATAGACTCTAATACTATACCACCACCCAGTAGACTCTAATACTATACCACCACCCAATAGACTCTAATACTATACCACCACCCAGTAGACTCTAATATTATACCACCACCCAATAGACTCTAATACTACACCACCACCCAATAGACTCTAATACTATACCACCACCCAGTAGACTCTAATACTGTACCACCACCCAGTAGACTCTAATACTATACCACCACCCAGTAGACTCTAATACTATACCACCACCCAGTAGACTCTAATACTATACCACCACCCAGTAGACTCTAATACTATACCACCACCCAGTAGACTCTAATACTATACCACCACCCAGTAGACTCTAATACTATACCACCACCCAGTAGACTCTAATACTATACCACCACCCAGTAGACTCTAATACTATACCACCACCCAGTAGACTCTAATACTATACCACCACCCAGTAGACTCTAATACTATACCACCACCCAGTAGACTCTAATACTATACCACCACCCAGTAGACTCTAATACTATACCACCACCCAGTAGACTCTAATACTATACCACCACCCAGTAGACTCTAATACTATACCACCACCCAGTAGACTCTAATACTATACCACCACCCAGTAGACTCTAATACTATACCACCACCCAGTAGACTCTAATACTATACCACCACCCAGTAGACTCTAATACTATACCACCACCCAGTAGACTCTAATACTATACCACCACCCAGTAGACTCTAATACTATACCACCACCCAATAGATAGTGGTATAATATTAAAGTCTTTATTTCTGCCTCATGAAGCTGGTTGAGAGAACTCCAAGGGTGTGCAATGCTGTCATCAAGGCAAAGGGTGGTTATTTTGAAGAATCTCAAGTATAAAATATATATTTTTTAGTTACTACATGATTCCATATGTGTTATTTCATAGGTTTGATGTCTTCACTATTATTCTACAATTTAGAAAATAGTAAAAAATAAAGAAAAACCCTTGAATGAGGTGTGTCCACACTTTTGACTGGCACTTTATGCATATATTTATATATATATTTCTTATGTCTCCTAGATATAGGATCAAATCAAATCAAATCAAATTTATTTATATAGCCCTTCGTACATCAGCTGATATCTCAAAGTGCTGTACAGAAACCCAGCCTAAAACCCCAAACAGCAAGCAATGCAGGTGTAGAAGCACGGTGGCTAGGAAAAACTCCCTAGAAAACTCCCTATAGGACAGACTCTTCAAAACATGATTTATTTTTGGACTGTATTTTTTGCCTTTGTTGAATATGTTTTTCGTTGCGTTTCTATAGGCTATAGTAGTAAAGGCCAAATTCAATAGTTTGGGAAAAAAAAAATTATTTAAGAAATGTTGCTACCTAAAGGGATTCTTAAAGTTCAAAATCCAATAGTGATCCATGGTTTAACGTCTGAAAACAATTCCTTTTGTCAGTTTTACATCGGACCTTTTTCAAAATATTACACAATTAAGAAATCTTCTTGTTATTCTTTTCTCCTCTGTAAAGAGACCACCACTCTACCCGACACTGCCACACCAACCCTGCCACGTTTAGAGGATACCACCGCTGCCCAAAGAGGAGCAGGTAAATATATACTCTCACCCTGCCACGTTTAGAGGAGCAGGTAAATATATACTCTCACCCTGCCACGTTTAGAGGAGCAGGTAAATATATACTCTCACCCTGCCACGTTTAGAGGAGCAGGTAAATATATACTCTCACCCTGCCACGTTTAGAGGAGCAGGTAAATATATACTCACCCTGCCACGTTTAGAGGAGCAGGTAAATATATACTCTCACCCTGCCACGTTTAGAGGAGCAGGTAAATATATACCATGCTCACCCCTGCCACGTTTAGAGGAGCAGGTAAATATATACTCTCACCCTGCCACGTTTAGAGGAGCAGGTAAATATATACTCTCACCCTGCCACGTTTAGAGGAGCAGGTAAATATATACTCTCACCCTGCCACGTTTAGAGGAGCAGGTAAATATATACTCTCACCCTGCCACGTTTAGAGGAGCAGGTAAATATATACTCTCACCCTGCCACGTTTAGAGGATACCACTGCTGCCCAAAGAGGAGCAGGTAAATATATACTCTCACCCTGCCACGTTTAGAGGAGCAGGTAAATATATACTCTCACCCTGCCACGTTTAGAGGAGCAGGTAAATATATACTCTCACCCTGCCACGTTTAGAGGATACCACTGCTGCCCAAAGAGGAGCAGGTAAATATATACTCTCACCCTGCCACGTTTAGAGGAGCTGGTAAATATATACTCTCACCCTGCCACGTTTAGAGGAGCAGGTAAACATATACTCTCACCCTGCCACGTTTAGAGGAGCAGGTAAATATATACTCTCACCCTGCCACGTTTAGAGGAGCAGGTAAACATATACTCTCACCCTGCCACGTTTAGAGGATACTACCGCTGCCCAAAGAGGAGCACGACCAAGTCCTGGAATACCTTGAAAATCAGACATTTTCTCAAGTTGGTAATAAAAGGTATTTGAATTCAAAGAAAAGGAGAACATGGAATGATCAAATATGTTAAAATAAAAAATATTAGAAAATGTATATTTCCAGATAGACTACAAAATGTTATTTCCTCACGTGTTTGGCGCTCTGGTTGCCAGGAGACCTCGTTTCACCCACTATGGCACTCAGCCAGGCCGGTACACAAGTGACTGATTAGGCGCACCAATAGCTAAAATGCCAGGCAAATGTAGATTCATCATGCCAAATGTAGGTTCAACCTGCCAAATGTAGGTTTAACCTGCCAAATGTAGGTTCAACCTGCCAAATGTAGATTCAACCTGCCAAATGTAGGTTCAACCTGCCAAATGTAGATTCAACCTGCCAAATGTAGGTTCAACCTGCCAAATGTAGGTTCAACCTGCCAAATGTAGATTCAACCTGCCAAATGTAGGTTCAAATGTAGGTTCAACCTGCCAAATGTAGGTTCAACCTGCCAAATGTAGGTTCAACCTGCCAAATGTAGGTTCAACCTGCCAAATGTAGGTTCAACCTGCCAAATGTAGGTTCAACCTGCCAAATGTAGGTTCAACCTGCCAAATGTAGGTTCAACCTGCCAAATGTAGATTCAACCTGCCAAATTTAGATTAATCATGCCAAATGTAGCTTCAACCTGCCAAATGTAGATTCAACCTGCCAAATTTAGATTAATCATGCCAAATGTAGCTTCAAACTGCCAAATGTAGATTCAACCTGCTGAACATAGATTCAATCTATTGATGTTCATGAATGGTTTTGCCAGAACCTTCCAGGGATGTAGATCTAGTTTTTATGTTTTTTAAAGGATCAAGTATTATGGTGTTAGTTGAACACACAAGAGCACAAACACAAACACACACACACACACACACACACACACACACACACACACACACACACACACACACACACACACACACACACACACACACACACACACACACACACACACACACACACACACACAAACACAAACACATACGCACCAGGCTTCAGGGCGTCTTCGCATTGTACGGCTCAGACAGGTATTGATCACGATCAGTCTGATCAGCATCATTGATCCCTCCCTCTCTTTCTCTGTCCCCTCTCTCAATCTATACCTCTCTCCTCTAGGCACTACACCTTGGTCTCTGTGTGACTTTGAGTCCAGTCTGTGTGGCTGGATTCCAGACAGCGTGTCGGAGCTGAGCTGGTCTCTCCACAGTGGCAGCCTCTCATCTGGTCTCACACCTAGTCTGGATCTACCTCTCTCTCTGCCCAAAGACGGTCAGTACCTCTCACATTTACAATCATCTGGTCATCACTGGACAGGAGACACACTGACCTTTATAGAGAGATGACACCTGGTTTTATCATGGTCATCTGGTCATCACTGGACAGGAGACACACTGACCTTTATAGAGAGATGACACCTGGTTTTATCATGGTCATCTGGTCATCACTGGACAGGAGACACACTGACCTTTATAGAGAGATGACACCTGGTTTTATCATGGTCATCTGGTCATCACTGGACAGGAGACACACTGACCTTTATAGAGAGATGACACCTGGTTTTATCATGGTCATCTGGTCATCACTGGACAGGAGACACACTGACCTTTATAGAGAGATGACACCTGGTTTTATCATGGTCATCTGGTCATCACTGGACAGGAGACACACTGACTTTATAGAGAGATGACACCTGGTTTTATCATGGTCATCTGGTCATCACTGGACAGGAGACACACTGAGCTTTATAGAGAGATGACACCTGGTTTTATCATGGTCATCTGGTCATCACTGGATAGGAGGCACACTGACATTTATAGAGAGACGACACCTGGTTTTATCATGGTCATATGGTCATCACTGGACAGGAGACACACTGACCTTTATAGAGAGATGACACCTGGTTTTATCATGGTCATCTGGTCATCACTGGATAGGAGGCACACTGACATTTATAGAGAGACGACACCTGGTTTTATCATGGTCATATGGTCATCACTGGACAGGAGACACACTGACCTTTATAGAGAGACGACACCTGGTTTTATCATGGTCATCTGGTCATCACTGGACAGGAGACACACTGACCTTTAGAGAGATGACACCTGGTTTTATCATGGTCATCTGGTCATCACTGGACAGGAGACACACTCCACCTCTATCTCTCCTCTTTCTCTCCCCTCTCTCTCTCTCTCTCTCCTTCTCTCTCTCTCCTTCTCTCTCTCTCTCTCCTTATCTATCTATCCTTTTCTCTCTCTCTCCTTCTATCTCTCTCCTCTCTCTCTCTCCTTATCTACCTCTCCTTCTTTCGCTCCTTCTCTATCTCTCCTCTCTCTCTCCTTCTCTCACACTCCATCTCGATCTCTCCTTCTCGATCTCTCCTTCTCTCTCTCTCTCCTTCTCTCTCTCCTTCTCTTTCTCTCCTCTCTCTCTCCTTCTCTATCTCTCCTTCTCTCTCTCTCCTTCTCTCTCTCCTTCTCTCTCTCTCCTTCTTCATATCTATCTCTCCTTCTCTCACACTCCATCTCAATCTCTCCTTCTCGATCTCTCCTGAGCTCCAGCCCTGTCTTGTGTTCTCCGTGGCCTGACTTTCCTGTCTAAACTCCCCTGCCTCGTCAAAGGCAAACACACACACGCACACACACGCACACACACACACACACACACACACACACACACACACACACACACACACACACACACACACACACACACACACACACACACACACACACACACACACACACACACACACACACACACACACACACACACACACACACACACACACACACACACACCACCCTGTAAACCGATCAGCTCTGTTTTCCATATGGTAGCTTTAAAGAGAGAAAGGATCGGTCTGATTTCTCCATCCCCCACCACCCCTACCCTCCCTACTACCCTCCACACACCACCCCTACCCTCCCTACCACCTTCCACACACCACCCCTACCCTCCCTACTACCCTCCACACACCACCCCTACCCTCCCTACCACCTTCCACACACCACCCCTACCCTCCCTACTACCCTCCACACACCACCCCTACCCTCCCTACTACCTTCCACACACCACCCCTACCCTCCCAACACCCTCCACACACCACCCCTACCCTCCCTACTACCCTCCACACACCACCCCTACCCTCCCTACTACCCTCCACACACCACCCCTACCCTCCCTACTACCTTCCACACACCACCCCTACCCTCCCTACTACCCTCCACACACCACCCCTACCCTCCCTACTACCTTCCACACACCACCCCTACCCTCCCTACTACCTTCCACACCCCACCACCCCTACCCTCCCTACTACCTTCCACACACCACCCCTACCCTCCCTACTACCTTCCACACCCCACCCCTACCCTCCCTACTACCTTCCACACCCCACACCACCACCCCTACCCTCCCTACCACCTTCCACACCCCACCCCTACCCTCCCTACTACCTTCCACACACCACCCCTACCCTCCCTACTACCTTCCACACCCCACCCCTACCCTCCCTACTACCTTCCACACACCACCCCTACCCTCCCTACTACCTTCCACACACCACCCCTACCCTCCCTACCACCTTCCACACCCCACCCCTACCCTCCCTACTACCTTCCACACCCCACCCCTACCCTCCCTACTACCTTCCACACACCACCCCTACCCTCCCTACTACCTTCCACACCCCACCCCCCTCCCTACCCTCCCTACTACCCCCACACCCCACCCCTACCCTCCCTACTACCTTCCACCCCCCCACCCCTACCCTCCCTACCACCTTCCACACCCCACCCCTACCCTCCCTACTACCTTCCACACCCCACCCCTACCCTCCCTACTACCTTCCACACCCCACACACCCCTACCCTCCCTACCACCTTCCACACCCCACCACCCCTACCCTCCCTACTACCTTCCACACCCCACACCCACCCCTACCCTCCCTACTACCTTCCACACCCCACCCCTACCCTCCCTACCCTCCCTACCACCCCTCCACACCCCACCCCCCTACCCTCCCTACTACCCTCCACACCCCACCCCCCTACCCTCCCTACTACCTTCCACACCCCACCCCTACCCTCCCTACTACCTTCCACACCCCACCCCTACCCTCCCTACTACCTTCCACACCCCACCCCTACCCTCCCTACCACCCCTCCACACCCCACCCCCACCCCTACCCTCCCTACTACCTTCCACACCCCCACCCCTACCCTCCCTACCACCTTCCACACCCCACCCCTACCCTCCCTACTACCTTCCACACCCCACCCCTACCCTCCCTACTACCTTCCACACCCCCACCCCCCTACCCTCCCTACTACCTTCCACACCCCACCCCTACCCTCCCTACTACCTTCCACACCCCACCACCCCCCTACCCTCCCTACTACCTTCCACACCTTCCACCCACCCCTACCCTCCCTACTACCTTCCACACCCCACCCCTACCCCACACCCCACCCCTCCCTACTACCTTCCACACCCCACCCCTACCCTCCCTACTACCTTCCACACCCCACCCCTACCCTCCCTACTACCTTCCACACCCCACCCCTACCCTCCCTACTACCTTCCACACCCCACCCCTACCCTCCCTACTACCTTCCACACCCCACCCCTACCCTCCCTACTACCTTCCACACCCCACCCCTACCCTCCCTACTACCTTCCACACCCCACCCCTACCCTCCCTACTACCTTCCACACCCCACCCCTACCCTCCCTACTACCTTCCACACCCCACCCCTACCCTCCCTACTACCTTCCACACACCCACCCCTACCCTCCCTACTACCTTCCACACCCCACCCCTACCCTCCCTACTACCTTCCACACCCCACCCCTACCCTCCCTACTACCTTCCACACCCCCACCACCCCTACCCTCCCTACTACCTTCCACACCCCACCCCTACCCTCCCTACTACCTTCCACACCCCACCCCTACCCTCCCTACTACCTTCCACACCCCACCCCTACCCTCCCTACTACCTTCCACACCCCACCCCTACCCTCCCTACTACCTTCCACACACCACCCCTACCCTCCCTACTACCTTCCACACCCCACCCCTACCCTCCCTACTACCTTCCACACCCCACCCCTACCCTCCCTACTACCTTCCACACCCCACCCCTACCCTCCCTACTACCTTCCACACCCCACCCCCCCCCTACCCTCCCTACTACCTTCCACACCCCACCCCACCACCCCTACCCTCCCTACTACCTTCCACACCCCACCCCTACCCTCCCTACTACCTTCCACACCACCACCCCCCTACCCTCCCTACTACCTTCCACACCCCACCCCTACCCTCCCTACTACCTTCCACACCCCACCCCTACCCTCCCTACTACCTTCCACACCCCACCCCTACCCTCCCTACTACCTTCCACACCCCACCCCTACCCTCCCTACTACCTTCCACACCCCACCCCTACCCTCCCTACTACACCACCCCTACCCTCCCCCCACACCCCACCCCTACCCTCCCTACACCTTCCACACACCCCTACCCCCCTACCCTCCCTACTACCTTCCACACACCACCCCTACCCTCCCTACTACCTTCCACACCCACCCCCACCCCTACCCTCCCTACTACCTTCCACACACCACCCCTACCCTCCCTACTACCTTCCACACCCCACCCCTACCTTCCACACCCCACCCCTACCCTCCCACCCCACTACCTTCCACACCACCACCCCCCTACCCTCCCTACTACCTTCCACACCCCACCCCTACCCTCCCTACTACCTTCCACACCCCACCCCTACCCTCCCTACTACACTACCACTACCTTCCACACCCACCACCCCTACCCTCCCTACTACCTTCCACACCCCACCCCTACCCTCCCTACTACCTTCCACACCCCACCCCTACCCTCCCTACTACCTTCCACACCCCACCCCTACCCTCCCTACTACCTTCCACACACCACCCCTACCCTCCCTACTACCTTCCACACCCCACCCCTACCCTCCTACCTTCCACCCCCACACCCCACCCCTACCCTCCCCCTACTACCTTCCACCCACCACCCATACCCTCCCTACTACCTTCCACCCCACCACCCCTACCCTCCCTACTACCTTCCACACCACACCTCTACCCTCCCTACTACCTTCCACCCCACCACCCCTACCCTCCCTACTACCTTCCACACCCCACCCCTACCCTCCCTACTACCTTCCACACCCCACCCCTACCCTCCCTACTACCTTCCACACCCCACCCCTACCCTCCCTACTACCTTCCACACCCCACCCCTACCCTCCCTACTACCTTCCACACCCCACCCCTACCTACCTTCCACACCCCACCCCCCTACTACCTTCCACACCCCCCCTACCCCCCCTACCTCCCTACTACCTTCCACACCCCACCCCTACCCTCCCTACTACCTTCCACACCCCACCCCTACCCTCCCTACTACCTTCCACACCCCACCCCTACCCTCCCTACTACCTTCCACACCCCACCCCTACCCTCCCTACTACCTTCCACACCCCACCCCTACCACCCCCACACCCACCCCTACCTCCCTACCCTCCCTACTACTTCCACACCCCACCCCTACCCTCCCTACTACCTTCCACACCCCACCCCTACCCTCCCTACTACCTTCCACACCCCACCCCTACCCTCCCTACTACCTTCCACACACCCACCCCTACCCTCCCTACTACCTTCCACACCCCACCCCTACCCTCCCTACTACCTTCCACACCCACCCCTACCACTACCTTCCACACCCCACCCCTACCACTCCCTACTACCTTCCACACCCCCACCCCTACCCTCCCTACTACCTTCCACACCCCACCCCTACCCTCCCTACTACCTTCCACACCCCACCCCTACCCTCCCTACTACCTTCCACACCCCACCCCTACCCTCCCTACTACCTTCCACCCCACCACCCCTACCCTCCCTACTACCTTCCACACCCCACCCCTCCCTACTACCTTCCACACCCCACCCTACCCTCCCTTCCACCACCCCCCTACCCTCCCTACTACCTTCCACACCCCACCCCTACCCTCCCTACTACCTTCCACACACCACCCCTACCCTCCCTACTACCTTCCACACACCACCCCTACCCTCCCTACTACCTTCCACACCCCACCCCTACCCTCCCTACTACCTTCCACACCCCACCCCTACCCTCCCTACTACCTTCCACACCCCACCCCTACCCTCCCTACTACCTTCCACACCCCACCCCAACCCCCTACCCCTCCCTACCCTTCCACACCCCACACACCACCCTACCCTCCCTACTACCTTCCACACACCACCCCTACCCTCCCTACTACCTTCCACACCCCATCCCACCACCCCTACCCTCCCTACTACCTTCCACACCCCACCCCTACCCTCCCTACTACCTTCCACACACCACCCCTACCCTCCCTACTACCTTCCACACACCACCCCTACCCTCCCTACTACCTTCCACACCCCACACCCCACCCCCCCTACCCTCCCTACTACCTTCCACACCCCACCCCTACCCTCCCTACTACCTTCCACACACCACCCCTACCCTCCCTACTACCTTCCACACCCCACCCCCCTACCCTCCCTACTACCTTCCACACCCCCCTACCCCCCTACTACCTTCCACACACCACCCCTACCCTCCCTACCACCTTCCACACCCCACCACCCCTACCCTCCCTACTACCTTCCACACCCCACCCCTACCCTCCCTACTACCTTCCACACCCCACCCCTACCCTCCCTACTACCTTCCACACCCCACCACCCCTACCCTCCCTACTACCTTCCACACCCCACCCCTACCCTCCCTACTACCTTCCACACACCACCCCCCCTACCCTCCCTACTACCTTCCACCCCACACACCCACCACCCCTACCCTCCTCCCTACCACCTTCCCTACCACCTTCCACACACCACCCCTACCCTCCCTACTACCTTCCACACCCCACCCCTACCCTCCCTACTACCTTCCACACCCCACCCCTACCCTCCCTACTACCTTCCACACCCACACCCTACTACCTTCCACCACCACTCCCTACCTTCCACCCCACCCCACCACCCCTACCCTCCCTACTACCTTCCACACCACCACCCCTACCCTCCCTACTACCTTCCACACACCACCCCCCTACCCTCCCTACTACCTTCCACACCCCACCCCTACCCTCCCTACTACCCACCCCCACCACCCCTACCCTCCCTACTACCTTCCACACCCACCCCTACCCTCCCTACTACCTTCCACACACCACCCCTACCCTCCCTACTTCCACACTTCCCTACTACCTTCCACACACCACCCCTACCCTCCCTACTACCTTCCACACACCCACCCCTACCCTCCCTACTACCTTCCACACCACCACCCCTACCCTCCCTACTACCTTCCACCCTACCCCCACCCCACCACCCCTACCCTCCCTACTACCTTCCACACCCCACCCCTACCCTCCCTACTACCTTCCACACACCACCCATACCCTCCCTACTACCTTCCACCCCACCCCCTACCCTCCCTACTACCTTCCACACCCCACCCCTCCCTACTACCTTCCACACACCACCCATACCTTCCACACCCCACCCCTACCCTCCCTACCCTTCCACACCCCACCCCTACCCCTCCACTACCTTCCACACCCACCCCTCCCTACTCCCTACTACCCCCACACCCCACCCCTACCCTCCCTACTACCTTCCACACCCCACCCCTACCCTCCCTACTACCTTCCACCCCACCACCCCTACCCTCCCTACCACCTTCCACACCCCACCCCTACCCTCCCTACTACCTTCCACACCCCACCCCTACCCTCCCTACTACCTTCCACACACCACCCCTACCCTCCCTACTACCTTCCACACCCCACCCCTACCCTCCCTACTACCTTCCACACCCCACCACCCCTACCCTCCCTACTACCTTCCACACCCACCCCTACCCTCCCTACTACCTTCCACACCCCACCCCACCACCCCTCCCCCACCTTCCACTACCACCTTCCACACACCCACCCCTACCCTCCCTACTACCTTCCACACCCCACCACCCCTACCCTCCCTACTACCTTCCACACACCACCCCTACCCTCCCTACTACCTTCCACACCCCACCCCACCACCCCCTACCCTCCCCCCCACCCCTACCTTCCACACACCACCCCTACCACTACCTTCCACACCACCACCCCTACCCTCCCTACTACCTTCCACACCCCACACACCACCCCTACCCTCCCTACTACCTTCCACACACCACCCCTACCCTCACTACTACCTTCCACACCCCACCCCACCCCACCACCCCTACCCTCCCTACCACCTTCCACACACCACCCCTACCCTCCCTACTACCTTCCACACACCACCCCTACCCTCCCTACTACCTTCCACACACCCCTACCCCCCTACCCTTCCACACACCACCCCTCCCTCCCTACTACCTTCCACACCCCCCCTACCACCCCTACCCTCCCTACTACCTTCCACACCCCACCCCACCCCCCTACTACCCCACCCTACTACCCCCTACTACCTTCCACCACCACCCCTACCCTCCCTACTACCTTCCACACACCCCTACCCTCCCTACTACCTTCCACACACCACCCCTACCCTCCCTACTACCTTCCACACCCCACCCCACCATACCCTCCCTACTACCTTCCACACCCCACCCCTACCCTCCCTACTACCTTCCACACCCCACCCCTACCCTCCCTACTACCTTCCACACACCACCCCTACCCTCCCTACCACCTTCCACACCCCACCCCACCACCCCTACCCTCCCTACTACCTTCCACACCCCACCCCACCCCACCACCCTCCCTCCCTACTACCTTCCACACCACCACCCCTACCCTCCCTACTACCTTCCACACCCCCCCACCCTCCCTACTACCTTCCACACCCCACCCCACCCTACCTACCTTCCACACACCACCCCTACCCTCCCTACTACCTTCCACACACCACCCCACCACCCCTACCCTCCCTACCAACTTCCACACACCACCCCAAAACCCCCTACCCTCCCTACTACCTTCACACCACCCCACCACCCCTACCCTCCCTACCAACTTCCACACACCACGCCACCACCCCTACCCTCCCTACAACCTTCCACACACCACCCCTACCCTCCCTACTACCTTCCACACACCACCCATACCCTCCCTACTACCTTCCACACACCACCCCTACCCTCCCTACTACCTTCCACACACCACCCCTACCCTCCCTACTACCTTCCACACACCACCCCTACCCTCCCTACTACCTTCCACACACCACCCTCCCTACCCTCCCTACCACCTTCCACACACCACCCCTACCCTCCCTACTACCTTCCACACACCACCCCTACCCTCCCTACTACCTTCCACACCCCCTACCCCCCTACCCTCCCTACCACCTTCCACCCTACCCCTACCTTCCCTACTACCTTCCACCACCCCTACCCTCCCTACTACCTTCCACACACCACCCCTACCCTCCCTACTACCACCCCTTCCACACACCACCCCTACCCTCCCTACTACCTTCCACACCCCACCCCTACCCTCCCTACTACCTTCCACACACCACCCCTACCCTCCCTACCCTCCCTACCACCTTCCACACACCACCCTACCCTGCAACCACAAAAATCTCTCTGATGAGAATAGGCCCGTCCTGTTGGGGGAGGACGCACAACCTGCACATGTCCTCTATGCTTATTGTTATTGTTGGATGTATGGTTATTTTGACGTTGACAATTTTGATTCTTATTATTTTCATGTTGTAAATATCCAAAATAAGCTTTGGCATTATGTACATTGTTACGTCATGCCAATAAAGCAAATGTAATTTAATTGTATTGAATTGAGAGGGAGAGAAGAGAAAGAGTCGAGAAAGACAAGAGTGAGAAGAGAGAGAGAAAAGTGAGAAGAGAGAGAGAGAAGCGAGAGAAGAGAGAGAGAGAAGAGAGAGAGAGAAGAGAGAGAGAAGAGTGAGAAGAGAGAGAAGAGAGAGAAGAAAGAGAAGAGAAAGAGGGAAGAGAGAGAGAGGAGAGAGAGTGGAGAGAGAGAGAGGAGAGAGAGAGAGAGAGGAGAGAGAGAAGAGTGAGAAGAAAGAGAAGAAAGATAAGAGAGAGGGGAGAAAGTGAAGAGATAAGAGAGAAGGGGAAGAGAGAAGAGAGAGAAGAGAGAGAGAGAAGAGAGAGAAGAGAAAGAAGAGAGAGAAGAGAGAGAGAGAAGAGAGAGAGAGAAGAGTGAGAAGAAAGAGAAGAGAGAGAGGGAAGAGTGAGAGGAGAGAAAGAGAGTAGAGAAAGTGAAGAGAGAAGAGGAAGAGAGAGAGGAGAGAAAGAGAGGAGAGAAAGTGAAGAGAGAAGAGGAAGAGAGAAGAGAGAGAGAAGAGAGAGAAGAGAGAGAGGGAAGAGAGAGAGGAGAGAAATAGAGGAGAGAATGTGAAGAGAGAGGGAGAGAGAGAGGAGAGAAAGAGAGAAGAGAAAGTGAAGAGAGAGAGGGAAGAGAGAAGAGAGAGAGAAGAGAGAGAAGAGAGAGAGAAAAGAGAGGAGACTGCTGTAGAATGACCGACGCAGTAACATGACAGTAATCCGTGTTTAAACAAGTACATTAGTCTCGATACAGTAGCTAGCTCCTCTGAGGAATGGGGTCCTCCCCAGCGCAGGAACCACACACACATAGACACATGTTAAAGTCTCTCCCAGTCCACGGGGCCGCTTGGGCCCTGAAAGGGTTCATTCCCAGTAGAGCGCAATTAACTCCAGCAGATAATCTATTCCAGTGGAAAACAAATCCTCCCAGCTGTGCCTTCCTGCCCTTCAGATAGTTACCTCACAGGCAGAGTGTGTGTTTGATACCTTGCAGGCAGATCACTTTATGCTAAATAGTTCTTCCCAAATAAATTAAAATTTAATTTCTACTTTATACATTTCTTCCCAGGATCAAACAGAAAAAGTTTTGACCGTATTAATTAAAGACAAGAGCTATTTAGTTGGTCCCAAACGGTTCACTATTCTCTAAATATCTCCTATAGGGCCCTGGTCAACAGTAGTGCACTATGTGAGGAATAGGGTGCCATTTTGAACACGGTCATGGTGCAGAAATATTTAGTTACCTCCTCATCAACCTTGATTATTATAATTCATTCATTTTGATGTGTTTCTAGTTTATAAAAGTGTTATCTGACTGGGAAATAACTTCTGCAAAAAGATTATCAGCAATTCAGCACTTCTGTACTGTAGATGGTTGTTGGCAGCTGTGTGTGTGAGAGAGAGAGAGAGAGAGAGAGAGAGAGAGAGAGAGAGAGAGAGAGAGAGAGAGAGAGAGAGAGACACACACACAGAGAGAGACACACACACAGAGAGAGACACACACACAGAGAGAGACACACACACACAGAGAGACACACACACAGAGAGAGACACACACACGGAGGGAGAGAGACACACGTAGAGAGAAAGAGACACACGTAGAGAGAGAGAGACAGATGAGAGAGAGAGAGAGAGAGAGACAGAGACAGAGAGAGAGAGAGAGAGAGAGAGACAGAGACAGAGACAGAGACAGAGAGAGAGAGACAGAGACAGAGAGAGAGACACACACAGAGAGAGAGACAGACAGAGAGAGAGAGACACAGAGAGACACAGAGAGAGAGAGAGATTCTGGGGTGAGATGAGGTGTACTTAGAGAGATGCTGGCAGCTGTGTGAGAGATGATAACGATGAGGGGAGATGAGAGTGTTGCAGGTATAGGTGGTTAATCACAGTTGTCATATTAGATCATGCAGAAACATCTCTGGAGAACTACCTCCCCATCCCTCCCTCTCCTCCCATCCCTCCTTCTCCTCTCCTCCCATCACTCCTTCTCCTCCCTCTCCTCACCTCCCTCCTTCTCCTCCCTCTCCTCACCTCCCTCCCTCTCCTCCCATCCCTCCTTTTCCTCCCTCTCCTCCCATCCCTCCTTCTCCTCCCTCTCCTCTCCTCACTTCCCTCCCTCTCCTCCCATCCCTCCCCCTCCTCCCTCTCCTCGCATCCCTCCCTCCTCCCTCTCCTCTCCTCCCATCCCTCCTTCTCCTCCCTCTCCTCCCATCCCTCCTTCTCCTCCCTTTCCTCACCTCCCTCCTTCTCCTCCCTCTCCTCCCATCCCTCCTTCTCCTCCCTCTCCTCTCCTCACCTCCCTCCCTCCCTCTCCTCCCTCTCCTCCCATCCCTCCTTCTCCTCCCTCTCCTCCCATCCCTCCTTCTCCTCCCTTTCCTCACCTGCCTCCCTCTCCTCCCATCCCTCCTTATCCTCCCTCTTCTCCCATCCCTCCTTCTCCTCCCTCTCCTCACCTCCCTCCCTCTCCCTCCCATCCCTCCCTCCTCCCTCTCCTCTCATCCCTCCCTCTCCTCCCCCTCATCCTTCTCCTCCCAAATCTCCCTCTCGCCCCTCTCCTCCCCGTCATCCTTCTCCTCCCATCCCTCCCTCTCCTCCTTCTCCTCCCTCTCCTCCTTCTCCTCCCATCCCTCCGAGTTGTCTATTTTCTACCTCTGAAGTGTGAAACCTAATGCTATCGATAAAAAAAACATTTACACCAACTAGGTGTTCTCTCCCGGCTCGGCGCTGTCTCAGTATGAGTCCCAAATGACAGCCTGCCCCCTCTATAACCCTCTATAACCCTCTATA